>NC_141879.1:631873708-632023875 GCF_056163025.1 Triticum urartu
ACTCTGCTCTTGGGAAATAATCTCATCCATCCCCAATTTTAGTCTATTAGCTAGCACTTTAGAGCATATTTTGTAAAGGACGTTACAAAGTGATATAGGTCTGTACTGAGACAAGTCTTGGGGGTGATTCACCTTGGAATCAGAATAAGAATGGTTTTATTGACCTCTTCTGGTAATTCACCGACATTCAGAAATTTTAGAACAGCCGCACAAATGCTAGGCTTCAATATATCCCAGTGATTTTGATAGAACCCAGCTATGAATCCGTCAGGACCGGGAGATTTATTTGGCTTCATCGTAAATAATGCCCGCTCAACCTCTTCCTGCAAGAATGGTCTGCAAAGCATATCATTCAATTCATTTGAAACCTTTGTAGGTACATAGCTTATTACCTCTTCCATTGAGAGGTTGTCCTGGGCACTGAACAGTTTTATTAAGAACTGATTTGTTTCTTCCTCCATTTCCTTCTGATTATAACATATTGTTCCATCTGACCGCTGCAAGAATTTGATCATGTTTTGTCTATCCCTCTCCTTACATATCGAGTGAAAAAATGATGTATTCATGTCCCCTTCAAAAAGCCAACCTACTCTTGATCGTTGTCGCGTCATAATCTCTTCCATCGCAAGCAATTTTGAGACTTGACCCATTAAGCTTCTTTCTTCTAACGACGGCCATGTCTGCCAGCTCCTTCTTCTTACTTCCTCTAGTTGACTTCTCAGTTGTGCCAACTGGCCTCTAACTAATCCAAAAGTCTGAAAGCTCGATTTTTGAAGTGATTCCTTCATGAATGAAAGGGATTTCATTACATCTTGTAGTCCTTCTCCTTTACAACACCAAGATTTCTTTATCATGTCATAATAGCCCGGCTCTCTCCTCCACATGTCTTCATACCGGAACATTTTCTTTGCTTTTACCTTTTCGCCTTGTTGTTGTTGGTCAATATCTATTAGCAATGCACAATGATCAGATTCTGTGGTTTGCAAATGTAACACTTTTATAACACCATATTTCTGCAAAAAAGTTCTCATAAGGCAACGCTCTATCTAGCCAAACTTTGATGTTCTTTTCTCCTTCTTGTCAATTGTCCCATGTATATGGGAGCCCTGTATAGCCTAAATATGAGAGGCCACACATTTAGACTCCTCTCTAAATCCGGACATTCTCCATTCCCCTCTCTCCTTATAGCCAAAATGCTCCTCTTCTTCTAATACTTCATTAAAGTCTCCCGCACATAGCCAGGGTAAATCACTTGCACATCTTAGAAATTGAAGCAAATACCATGATTCTTTCCTTTTTTGACTTCGTGGTTGGCCATAAAAGCCTATAAATCTTCATTCTTCTCCCAAGTTCTCACTGAAGACAGTGACATCTATGTGAGAATTATTTTTAGTTTGTTCCCTCACGATAATACCCTTTTTCCACATCAGAACTAGTCCTCCACTTAGCCCTTCACTACTTACAGCTATCGCATCATGAAACTCCAATTTAAATCTCAGATTCTTTGCTCTTTCTTTAGACATCTTTGTCTCCGAGAGGAAGACAAAATCTGGGTTATGCTGCTCCACCAGAAGGCGGAGCTCCTGAATTACCTCGGGCTGCCCACACACGCGGCAGTTCAAGCATAAGGTTTTCATTGTGACCAGCGGGGATGCTCCACATAGGCAGCCTCCGCCGATAGTGCATTTGATAAGGAGGGTTCCATCTTTTGTTTTCTGGCGCCCTCTGCATCCCTTTGGTCCAACTCCATAAGGTTTGATGGGCTGGACTCTCTAGGTAATTCATTTATTCCTCGAAGAGGGACTGTCACTAAGTTTCCTTCATTCTCCAACATCCAATTTTTTCTGCTACGATGCCTGATTGTTGTTGACGGTTGTTACTCTTTCTCAGTGGCTTCCTCTTCCTTCCTGTTACACTTTTATCGTGAGCTTGACTTGTAAAAAGAGACATGCAAGTGTTGCCATTTTGCGCACCTCCACCCTTACCTATGTTCATTTTCTCTGAAGGGCTCGACACTTCTCCTGGGATACATTTTTCCTTCTCAAAGATCTGACTATTAGATTGCTCTGTGAATTTTCCTTTAGAACTGGAATGAGAATCACTTTGGTATGAAGATCCACTCCAATTTGAAGTTGCCGCTGCTTATGCAAAGGATTGAATTCTCCTCCTCCTCTCTTCTGGGGCTCTTATTGAATTATCATATTCCCATTTACCTTCTGCATCTCTTCCTGAAGGGTTTTGACATTCTAATTCAGAATGCCCCATAATGCCACATGAGAAGCAGAAGAAAGGCAACTTCTCATATTGTAGATCATAGTATTCATCACCTTCTGAAGTTTCAGTTGTGATATACCTCTTCAATGGTTTCTCAACTAGGTTTTCCACTCTTTCTCTAAGATATTTACCTGCAGCCAATATCTAATTTATCAACTTTGCCTGCAAGACCCGCTACCTTCCATCCTTTCTTTTTGTTCATCCACTTAAAAGGTATGTTTATGATCCTGACCTAAATATGCATTGACTCAAAACGCACATCTGAGGGTCTAAGATTCTTTTCAAACTCTTTCAAAAGCGCTACATGGCGCCCTACAAGCCATGGGGTTCCATCTAGTGCCCTCTCTTTGTCTGCCTCTGTCATAAAATCCACAATGAATATGTTATCCCCCACCATTCTTGCTCTTAGCCCTTTTGGATTTCCCCAAGCTGGTTTAATAGCTCCCACGATAGTCTGCAATTGAAGAGTGCTTGGAGATAAGACTTTACCGATAATAGAGAAGACTTTTGGTTCATCTTCATCTTCCTCATCATCTGACATTATCATCTTCTCATCCTCTCCAGCTGCCAGGTTCAACTTTCTGAATTTTGCTGTCACTTCTTCATCTGCATTCTTCCCTTTTTCTGCACCTAGACCTCTTACAGCTGACTCTTCCACATCAGCTTGCCTCTTCTGGCCATCTTCTACAACTCAAAAATCGCAGTCAATGTCAGATCCTGCTACCAATCCCCACCAAGAAAGGCCAAGCAAGAGCATGCAGATCCACAAGCGGATTCCCCTTTTTTGCCCCGAATTAGCTGATTCTTGCTAGAAATTTTAGACAGGAAAGCAAACCCTACCTTGATAGGAAATAGAGGTAGAAAGCAGGATTTGATTTGGGTCTCTGGAGACCCTGCGCAAACATAGTCCGCCCCTGGAGAGGAAGGAGGTTACTCCCCAGGTGGAAGGAACGCCAGACGCATGTGGAGCTCAGTCAAAGCGGTCAGAGCGAGTCACTTGGGCGTGTATGGGCTCCACCACCACCGCTCTGGCCATAATGAAATGACATTTGTGGAGGTGTGGGCAAAAATTGATGTTCCAAAGTGCTTCCAAACGCACTTGTTTCGAACATCAATTTTTTGCCCACATCTCAATAGATATAATTTCATCATAAAAAATTGTATGCATGTAGAAAAAACATCAAGTTTCTTACCAAAAACTTCAGATATTTTCTAATTTACTTACTTTTTTCAGATTTTACTGTTCGTCCGGGATCACTGGAGCTCGGGATCACATACTCCATGTCCTAATTAAAACACTTACGACAGTGCTGAAAAACATGAACGATTGGTTCCTGGGTATACATGCACCATATATGGGAACAAATAAAATAAAATGCTAAACATATTCTGAAAATATTTTTGAAATAAATTTAAAATTCCATTGTACTTGTAAAAAAATCCACGAAGAAAAACCTCATTGACTCCATGAAAAAAACTTTAGGCCAAAATAGTGTGAATAGTGACTGTATAAAGCAATATGTTTTTTGGCCCCAGATTCAAGATGGATTTTATTTGCGAAAATTTATATAGTTGGGCAAAAGAAAATCATGTTTATTCCAAAAAAAACTGAACATTTTGTCTTTTTTAATTATCAAAACAAATCACATATCGGGTGTACATACACAAGGAACCAAAGGTAGTGCTCACCCACCACGAGCGCTAATGGCAACCCACCATAAACAATAGTAGAAGCGCTAGGGGAGCATATTTCGAAAGTTTTTTAATATTGATTTTACTATTAAATAAGTGGAATATTTAAATTCATAAATACTTTTAAACTCCTGCAAATTTTCAAATTCACACATTTTTTTTCTTATTTGCGAACATTTTGTTGGATTCAAGAATATTTTTATTATTCATGATTTCATTACTAATTCGTCAAAAAAATTAGAAATTAGTGCACAGTTTTTAAATCTGCAAATATTTTTTAATCCATTAAAAAAAATGTTAATAATTTTCTATTTGTGTTTTTCTAAAAATTGTGTTTCTTTTCGATTCATGATCATATTTGAAATATGAAACCTTTTTCTGAATTTGTGTTCACATTTTTTCAGTTTCATGGAATTTTTTAAATTCACAAACATTTTTCAAATGCATTAACATTTTTCCTATTTAGTGGACGTTTTCAAAATCATAAATTTTCGAAATTTCAATCCTTTTCGAATTCACAAACATTTGTAAACTTCCCAATATTTTTATCTTAAAAAAATACAATCTTAATAAATTTGGAAATAATTTGAAAAACAATGTGAAAAAAAATAAATCCGTTCCTTTCATTTATAATTAAGTAAGTGAAAATGCAAGTGGGAAAATAAAATAATAACAAAACTTATTCTTTAGCCTACAGGAACTAGCATCCTTGCGTTAATGAGCCAGTTCACCCACTCTAGAGATGGAAGGAGGCGTTGTTGGGGATCTCGCGAAATGACGCTCTCTAGGGAGCTCCTATTGCGCGCCTTCGGCGCCAAGGAACGCAACCGGTACTCACAGCCACGTCTGCGTGGGACGGCCCAAGAAACAGAGCGCACGCATAATAAATCCGCAGAAAATAGCTCTCGAGAGGATTCAAACTCGCGCGGCACTCTTCTGTATAGGTACCCTAGCTATTGTGCATTAACAGTACCATTTAGATTTTTAAATCTAGTGACTGTTTACAGCGTGAAATCTATAAGAACTAAATACTAGACGTTCTATTTATTGTGCATTAATAGCACCATTTATATTTTTAAATTATTTGAACATGGAAAAAGTTCTCAAATTAAGTTTACGAACATGCAATAAAAGTTCAGCAACATGGAAAAAGTTCATGAATTCAAAAGAAGTCCATCTTTTAAATAAAAAGTTAAATGAAAATATGCAATTAAAGTTTACGAACATGCAACAAAAGTTCAGCAACTTGGAAAAAGTCCATGAATTCAAAAGAAGTTCATCTTTTAAATAAAAAGTTAAATTAAAAAAATGCAAATTTCAAAACTGTTTTTGAATTTAAGAAAAACAAAAAAATGAAAAAAATCATGAGTTTAAAAAAGGTTCATCGAATTTGAAAATAGTTCTTTAATTTTGAAAAAAGTTCATCGAATTTGAAAAAAGTTTATCGAATATGAGAGAAGTTGAACAGATCTGAAAAAATTTCAGCGAATCTGAAAATACTTCAACGGATTTGAAAAAAATTCATTGAATCTGGAAAAAGTTCATCGAATTTGAAAAAATATTCATTGATTTTGAAAAAAAAATCCTCGAATTTGAAAAGACTTTATCGAAATTGAAAAAATGTTACTCGATTTTGAAAAAAAAATCTTCAAATTTGAAAAGACTTTATCAAATTTGATAATATGTTCATCGATTTTGAAAAAAGAAATCATTGAATTTGAAAAAAGTTCATCGTATTTCGAAAAAAAATTCATCATTTTTTCAAAAACATGAAAATGAAAAAGAAAACATCTTTCATTTTGAAAAAAACACGAATAATAAAAAATCTTTGATTTTGAAAAAAACACGAAATTTCAATAAAACACGGATTTAAAACATGAAAAAAGAACAAAGGAAAAAGGGGAAAAAGAAAAAACAAAGAAACCGGTTTTCTTTATTTTTTTCTATTTTTAATTTTTTTTCCTTTTTCTGTTTTGTTTAGTTGTACAATTTAGAAAATTGTTCCAATGTTCAAAATTTATTTGTGTTTCCATTTGTTCATTATTTTAAAAAAGGTTCGCAATTTTGTGGAAAAATGTTCAAAGTTTCAAAAATTGTACGTGCTTCACAAAATATGTTCGTGTTTTAGAATTTTTTTCGAAGTTCCAAATAAAATGATTCCATTTACATTTTTTTCATATATGCAAAAAGTGTTCATATTTTTAAAATTGTTTCGTATATTTAAAAGTGTTCATATTTTTAAAAGTGTTCCATTTAAAAAGTGTTCATATATGCAAAAAGTGTTCATATTTTTCATATATGCAAAAAGTGTTCATATTTTTCATATATGCAAAAAGTGTTCATATTTTTAAAATGCACCTAGTTTCAAAATTTTGGTCTGGATTTCTCGATTTGTTCCCATTTTAAATGTTTGTTCACCAATTAAAAAATGTGTGGGTTTTATAAAAATGATCGGGATTTCAAAAAAAAAATCAGTGTTCAAACATTTTCCACCAATTCAAAAAAAGTTCGTGTTTTAAGAAAATGTTCTAGAATTTTATAAAATAAGTGTATTTTTAAAAATGTTCTCAAAATTTAAAATTATTTGCTTTTTACAATTTTTTCCGAATTTCAAAATATGTACCTTTGTCAAGTTTTTTTTGTACAAATTCAAAAAATGTTTGCTTTTCTCAATAATGTTTGAGAAATTTAAAATTTCTTTTGCAGTTTCGAAAGATCTTTCAAAATTTTGAAATAGTTCACGTTTGTCAAAATTCCTGAATTTCCAAGAAGTGATCGTAGTTTGAATTTTTTGTTGCAATTTCTTAAATAATGTTTATTTGCACCGCTGCTCATAGTTCTTTATACGTCGCGCTGTGTATATGTTAACAAAATCTGTAGCCATACAGGCTAGAAACGTTAGTGCACTAATAGGAGATCCACGGTGGATTATACTCTCGCATGTGCCGTTTTTTTTTTGCACATCTTTTCGTGACACCGCTAGCTCCTGTTCAGCCCCAATGGGCCGTCCCAATCGAGCGCGTCCTGTGCAAAGGGACGTCTTTTTGCCGCAGAATGCGAGCTCCCGGGGATCTCTGCATACGTATCACAGTAAGTGGTACATATGCCTGCGGCGCCTATATCTCGCCCTGGCGGGGACGGGGGCTGGTGGCCGCCGCGGCCGGAGTGGCGCGCGGCGCGGGAGGGGAGGGGAGGGCCCGGGTGGATGCCGGCTTAGATCCATCGTGGTAGTGCCCTCCCCTGCATTGTCCATTTCCTCTTCGGGCGACGAGGGCGGATGGACGGAGGTCAAATCGAAGCAGCAACGCCGCGCACTCAGTAGATCTTCGGGCCACTTAGTAGGCCACTTCGGTAGAGAGTGCCCACAGAACCCAAAGAAGAGGCGGGGGGCGGACGCCGCCACCTGCGGCCTAGTGAGGGAACGGTTGTGCTTCCCGTCGCCAGCACCATCGGCCCCGCACCCCGCCGGTATGGATCGCCAGGCCTTCCTCACCGACCCCTCGCGCCGCCCAAGATCGAGCCCCAAGGTGGTGGTCTCCACCTTGGCCATGGAGCACCAGGAGTTCCTGCTCCGGAAGCACGTCGTGCTCCTCACGGCCGCGTCGTCGCAGCACGCCGCCAACTCCATGTCGGTTGGCCGCGCCATCGAGGAGCAGCTCCACACGCCGCCACACCTGTTGCGCATCACCAGCCACGACCCGAAAGATTTCCTGGTCCACTTCGAGCTCCCGGCGCATAAGAAGAACGCCGTCCGCCGCGGCGTCATCAAGGTGGACGGCGTCGAGTTCTCGGTCAAAGGGTGGCATGAAGATGAGCATGAGGTGCCAGACGACTGCACCCTCCACGTCCGCGTCGTCATCGAGCGCATGCCCATGCAGCTGTGGTCGTTGGAAGGGGCGGAGGAGGTCCTCGGCGATCTTTGCATCGTCGACCGCCTGGACAGCCGCACCCACGATAGCGGGCACACCAAGTCCTTCGCCTGTTGGGTGTGGACGCCGACACCGCGCGCATCCCCACCAAGCAAGACATCTGGCGCGCGGCCCGCGGGGCGGGACGGGTCGAGGCCATGCTTGGGTTCTTGCCGCCGAGCCGCCAGGTGGCGCCCCCGCCTGGCATCAGGCGTCGTGAGCTGCTAGTGCACGTCGACAGGATCGAAGACTGGACCCCCCGCATGCCGCAGTCCTCCCGCTAGCGCCAGAGCGGCCTCCCCTCGTCGGAGTCGGGCGATGACGCTCCCTTCCCGGCGGTGTACCCGGCGACATGGACCTGGCACGTCGAGGACGGGCAGGGGCGCCGCCAGCCGCCTGCGGTGGCCTCCTCGGGCTGCCACGGGCTGCAGCGTGGGGCGGGCCGCAGGGACCACGACAGCGAGCGCGGCGGGTGGCGCTCGTGGCGGACACGCTGCTGGGCCGCGGGCATTCCAGCCGGGCCCCGACGGCGGTGAAGGAGCGCTCCCAGCAGCCGCGCAAACGGAGCCGCACTCCCACCAGCAGGCACCGCGGCAAGGGCTGCCACGGGCAGGAGGTAGCCACCCGCGCAATGTAACACCCCGGATGTAACTTTCCCAATTTGTACTCCAACTCTTGCCGTTTCCGGCGTTAAGTTATTTTATTTTCTCGGATTCGGGTTTTTGTCTTCGTGTGTTGTTATCATTGTCATGCATCTCATATCATGTCATCATGTGCATTGCATTTGCATACGTGTTCATCTCTTGCATTCGAGCATTTTCCCCGTTGTCCGTTTTGCATTCCGGTGCTTCGTTCTCCTCCGGTGGTCATTTCTAGCTTTCTTTCGTGTGTGGGGATTAAACATTTCCGGATTGGACCGAGACTTGCCAAGCGGCCTTGGTTTACTACCGGTAGACCGCCTGTCAAGTTTCGTATCATTTAGACTTCGTTTGATACTCCAACGGTTAATCGAGGGACCGAAAAGGCCTCATGTGTGTTGCAGCCGAACACCCCTCCAATTTGGCCCAAAACCCACCTAACTCTGCTCCATCATCTAGAGCGTTCGATCACGATCGCGTGGCCGAAAACCGCACCTCATTTGGACTCTCCTAGCTCCCTCTATGCCTATAAATAGGTCCTCAAAAATCTCGGATCCCCCTCCCCGAAACCCTTGATCCACCCTCACCGCGCCCGCCGGACATATTGCCATCGACGGACATTGTCCGGTCCGCCTCCCCGCTGCCACGTGGCACTCCGCCGTTGGTCCGCGCCCCGCGGGACCGCATCGCCGCCGCCTCCCACCGCGGCCCGCGGGAGCCCAGGGCAGGCCCCCCCAGGCCCGCGTGCGCCGCCCGCCTCGTCCGGGTGCCCCGCCGCCCGATCCACCGCGTCGCCGCCACCGCGCTGCCTCCGCCGTCGTCGCCGACTTCGCTGGCGCCGCCGCACGCCACCACCGGACGCCGCGCCAAGCTCGGGTCGCCGCCGCCTCGATTCGCTGCTCCGCCGCCGCGCCCGGAGCCCAAGACCTCGCCGCCATGCCGCCCCGGTCCGGATCCGGCGGATCCCGCCCGGTCCGGCCACCTCTGCTAACTCTGGCGAGCCCCGCGCCCTCCTCCGACGAAACTCCGGAAGGCCGACCTCGTTTTGCGTGCAGATCCAGATCCGTGAATAGTAAACCCTAGAGGTTGTTTTTCTTCTAAGTCCCAAAATTCCAGATCCAAGGACTCCTGTTCGTGGCCTCGTAACTTTGTATCCGTAGCTCCGATTCATGCATATAGCATATAAAAATGTTCGTCTCAGAGAGTTCATCATTTTGTTCCATTGCATCATTTTCATTTGAGTTCATCTTGATGCCCGAAATGCTGTTAGAAGAGAGCTACTTGAGATAATTGTCAGATCTGCTGCTCCTTTTAGCTTTTTGTCATTTTTGCCATGATTATTGTGTGCATGATATGCCCTGATGCTCTACATATGTTTTGTTAAGGGTTTTGTCATCTCTCCAGAGGTGCAACCCATGTATTTTTTTGATGTGTGTGGTGACTAGTGCAAGTTTGCAAAGTGAGGCACTTGGTATTTCTGATTTCAGGGACTTAGCATTTCCACTAAGTCCTTGAGCTGTTTATCTCATGTTGTCATATGTTCATGTTGTTTCCGAGCCGTGTCTCTTTTGAGGATGATCAGTAAGGATGTTTTATTAATATTGCAGTGATCTATCCATCCATGTCTTTGTTTGCAATTATGGAGCACCCTAGCTTGAGTCAATCGAGCTCTACTTTTGCTACTTTGTGAATCTGGGCAGATTGTCAACTTGTTTGCAATTTTGCCGATGATGTTGTAGTTGATCCGTGCATGTTATGCTATTGTTCTTGCCATGTCTAGTTTGTATTTTATGTGTTCTTGATAGATGTGTGCTTAGCTTATCATGACTTGCACCGTAGTGAGTGCATAGAGCTCGTAAACATGCCTACTTGAGTTATGTTTCAGCATGTGCCAGTTTTCACTAAGTTTGAAAACTGTTTATGTTTTTGCTATGTTCACATGCTTGTTAGTATATTTTCTGATCCCTTTTGGCTCAAGGTCACTAAGGGACTTTTGTTAAGCTATTTGAGTAGCTTCATGCCATGTCTTACTTTGTCTTGTTCAGGTCCTGTAGCATGCTGTTTCGTTGCTCCGAAGAGTGCTACTTGGTCTGAAATTCCAGACAAGTGTTAATTTCACTAAGTCTGAGATCTGTTTACCATATGCAGTTTTGCCATGCTTGTTTGAACCTGTTAATGGATGAATTGGCCGTAGCTCAGTGCTAGATTTTTGTTAAGCATCTTGTATGGAACCCTGCCATGTATTTTGTTGTCATGTTTGAGTGCTGTAGCATGTCCTTTTCGTTGCATTTAGATGACTACTTGCTGTAAATCGCAGACCGGTGTCATTTTTGAATCGCTTGCCATTTCCAAACCGTAACTCCGATTCCGGCGTTCTTTATATCGTTTTCAAGCGATTTCATCTCATCTTTCCAGTGGCACACTTGGATTCCCAAGTTGAAGCCAGGTTCATGCATCCCTTGTCAACTCTTGCATATGCATCCCGCATCGCATCCGGCATAGCATATCATCATTGCACCATATTGTTTGATCCTTGCACGTGGTTGATTGTGTCCTTGTTGCTTGTTTGTCTTGTTTGGGTAGAGCCGGGAGACGAGTTCGCTAACGAGGAGCCCGTTGAGTTTGATTTCGAGGATCCAGTCAACTCTGACAACTTTGCAGGCAAGATGATCATACCCTCGAAATCACTACTATCTTTGCTATGCTAGTTTGCTAGCTCTTTTGCTATGCCAATGCTACGATGCCTACCATTTGCTTTCAAGCCTCCCAAATTGCCATGTCAAACCTCTAACCTACCATGTCCTAGCAAACCGTTGATTGGCTATATTACCGCTTTGCTCAGCCCCTCTTATAGCGTTGCTAGTTGCAGGTGAAGATTGGAGGCCGTTCCTTGTTGGAACATTTATTTACTTGTTGGGATATCATTATATTGCCATGTTATCTTAATGCATCTATATACTTGGTAAAGGGTGGAAGGCTTGGCCTCTCGCCTAGTGTTTTGTTCCACTCTTGTCGCCCTAGTTTCCGTCATATCGGTGTTATGTTCCCGGATTTTGCGTTCCTTACGCGGTTGGGTTATAATGGGAACCCCTTGATAGTTCGCCTTGATTAAAGCTTTACCAGCAATGCCCAACCTTGGTTTTACCATTTTCCACCTTGTAAGTGCATCTAGTGCCACCCCTAGTTGGTTTTGGAGTATTGACGACAAACCTAGTTGAGGGACTAATGTGTTTGTGAGAATTGCAGGATAACACAGGTAGAAGTCCCTCATTGATTCGGTTTTACTACCAGAGATGACCCCTAAAAATATATGAAGACATTGAAGTCAAAGGTGGTATATGAAGATATTCACATTGAAGACTATGACAAGAGAAGACACGATATGAAGCCTATGGAGCTCGAAGACTTAGATCTTTCGTAGTTCTTTTTCTTTTGTGTTGAGTCATAGGAACCACCGTACTGTTAAGTGGGGTCCAAGAGAACCAGTCAGAATGACTGAAGTGATGCCTAAACAAAAACCTATGTCTTCGAGTGAAGACTATGAGAGAAAATCTTGTCCAGAGTCGGACAAGTCAGCTTTGCTTGTAGCCCAAGTAAAGTTGCCGTGTGGGTTTGAAATCTGACCGTTGGAACACGTGTCAGTTCCTTAGTGACCCAGGGTCATTTCGGACAAATCAGGTCGGGTTGCCAAGTGGCTATATATAGCCGACCCCCTACAACCATAAACGGTTGGCTGCTCAGATTTAGTGCACGGCTTTTGTCGTTTGAGAGCAACCCACCTCGAAGCCTTTGAGAGAGAGAATTCCTTGCGAGGATAAAGCCCTAACCACCCAGAGCCAGAGAGAATTGGGCATCACTTAAGTCTTCTTGTCTGAGTGATCTGAAGACTTATTACACTTGAGGACTGTGCATCCTCCAGCCGGTTAGGCGTCATGTTCTGAGCATCCAAGAGACATTGTGGATTGCCGGTGAACGAAGTCTGTGAAGGTTTGGGAGTCTACCTTGAAGACTTACCAGAGTGATTGGGCGAGGTCTGTGTGACCTTAGCTCAAGGAGAATACGGTGAGGACTGGGTGTCCTGAGCTGCGTGTTCAGGACTGGGTGTCCGGGACTATGTGTCCTAAGGTTTAAATACCTAGCCGCTCCAACCAGACGTACAGTTGTCACAGCAACTGGAACTGGTCCAACAAATCATTGTCTTCAACGAGTCACTGGTTTCATCTTCACTTCCTTTACTTACTGTTACTCATTGTGAAGTCATTGCATGTCTGTTCTATCTTTTGTCTTCACAACGTGAGTGTATTATCTGTTTGGCTTCGCAATATCTTCCTACCTGATCCTTACTACACTGCAGCTATTTGTCATTGTGCTTTCACTCTATTGAATACTTGACCATGGCTTGGCTAGTGTAGTCTACCTTCCGCTGCATAGTAATAGGCATATCTCTACTGTTTGTCTTCATAACTTCCACGTTCTGAAGACTTTCATAAAAATCGCCTATTCACCCCCCCTCTAGTCGATATAACGCACTTTCAATTGGTATCAGAGTAAGGTGCTCCCTTGTTCTGTGTGATTCGGTTTAACCACCTGGAGTTTTAGCTATGTCGACTGCAGGGATAATTAAAGTCTCCGCTGCGTGCCCCGTCTTTGATGGAACTGAATATCCCTACTGGAAGAATAAGATGCGCATGCATCTTGAAGCCATTGACGTCGACCTATGGTATGTCGTCGAGAACGGCGTTCCCAAGGCTGGAGAAGGTGTCACTGCTGCCGATGTCAAGAAATTCGTTCAACTGGACTCTACTGCCAAGAATATCATCTGTGGTCATCTAACCAAAGGACAGTATGGCCGTGTGAGTGCTTTGAAGACATCCAAGCTGGTCTGGGACTGGCTCTCCAAGGTCAATGAAGGCATCTCAACCCAGAGAGATCAGAGAATAAGTGTTCTTCGCAACCTCTTCAACCGCTTCAAGCGAAATGACAATGAGAATGTCCAGCACACATTTGATCGACTCACTGACATCACAAATGAGCTTCAAGCCCTCGGCGCCACTGAGATCACCAAACATGAAGTCGTCAAGACGCTGCTGAGATCACTCGATAGTTCATTTGACATCCTAGCCCTGATGATTCAAGAACGTCCTGATTTCAAGACACTCGATCCGTCTGACATACTTGAGAGGCTCAACACACATGAGTTTCAGCTTTCTGAGAAAAGAGATATCTACGGTCCAAACTATGGGCGAACTCGTGTCTTGAAGGAAAAAGCTGTTTCCTCATCAGAAGAAGAATCTGACAGCAGCTCTGATGATCCTGAAGACATTGGAAGGGAACTTGCAATGCTTGTGAACAAGTTCCAAAAATTCATCAAGAAGAAAGGCTTCAGAAAGTCTTCAGGATCAAGCTCAAGGAATGATGAAGCTTCTGCTCATGACTATAAGAAGAAAACATGCCACAAGTGCAAGAAAACTGGACACTTCATCTCTGAGTGTCCACAGTGGGACAATGAGAACAGAAGGAAGAAGAAGAGCAAGGAATATGACTCTGACGACAAGAAGAAGAAGAAATACTCAAAGTCTTCTTCCAAGTCTTCCTCAAAGTCTTCATCACACAAGAAGAGCTCATCTGGCAAGGCACGTGCGTTTGTTGGCAAGGAAATGGATTCAGAGGAGGAGTCCACTTCTGAGGAGGCAGAGGTGGAGTCTGAGGATGAGTCTGATTCTAGTATTGCAAGTCTGGCTACAGCATACGTCGCCAAGTCCATCTTCAACACTGAAGACAATGACTTCATCACCGACACCAATGCAAATGACAAGGACTACTCCACACCTACCTACTGCTTCATGGCACGCGGTGCCAAGGTAAACACACGCACTACTCACTATCAAAGATCTAGTGACGATGACTCTGATTGTGGTTCAAAACCCAGCTACAAAACACTTGCTAAAATTGCAACTGAACAACAGAAAGCAATGGAACATATTCAAAAACTGTTAGACAGAAGCGATGATCTGTTGGGTGCTGAAATGACTCGATCTGAATCCTTAATTGAAGACATAAAAAATCTTCACATTAAGTATCAGGAACTTGAAGATCATCATGATACTCTCTCAACAACTCATGAAAAGCTTTCCTATGATTATCTTCAAAGGAAGCAAGATCTTGAGAAATTGAGAGCGGCTCATGAAGATCTTCAAAAGGAAAACGAGTCACTTCACGCCAAACAGATCAGTTCCGCTCAGGAAGGATTTGAACCACCATGTCTTAAATGCATTGAGCGTGATAATGCTACTTCTGTTGCTGAATGTTCTACTGCTGCTACTGTTGCAATATCTTCAACTGTTGATGTGGTAACTAACCCCTCTGCTGAGGACACCACTGCTATTGCTGATGAGAATGCTAGGTTGAAGACATTGCTTGAAATAGGGATGTACAAAAGTCTTAAAGGGCATCAGACATTATGTGATGTCCTCAAGAAGCAGATTCTGAACCGAAACCCTAGGAAAGAGGGTGTTGGGTTCGTAAGGAAAATGAATGCAGATGGCTCTTACTGGAAACCTAAGCAGTACCCCAAAACCATGTGGGTTGCTGCAAAGGAATCTTCAGCAGATCCATCCAATCTATCTGGCTTCACTTGTACTAACCCTATTATCATTGATGAATTCTTTGATGCAAACTATAAACTGTTTAAGAATCAGAATGGTGAAGTGTTTGCCAGGTACATTGGTACTAACTGCAGGAATGGACCGCCTATGAAGAAGATCTGGGTGCCCAAAAGGTGTTTGGAAAATCTTCCTGTGAATGTCTTCATGACACCTCACATGAAGAAGACAAACCTCGGACCAAAGGCTTCATATGGTCCAAAGGCTTCATACAGACAGAGGACTCACCTGAGTCGCACTAACGCAAATGTTTTGCAGGGAAACCATACTCAGGCATATGAATATGAGAGCAGTTCATCAAACCACCATGTTCATATGACCAAGAATTATTCTGCCTATTCTTTTGAGTACTATTGTCCACCTGCTAGACTGTTTGCTAGGGCTCCAAAGCCAAAATTCTCAGATGCTGCACTTAGACTTATTGCTTCTAAGCCACCCTTGAAGATGTGGGTGGCTAAGAAAGCTTAACTCTCTTTTGCAGGGAAAGGTCTCCAGCAAAAAACCAAAATCTTCTGACGCTATTGCTGGGGACCTTAAACATCTTGTAGGGCGCAAGATCAAATGCCCGAATGGCATTACTATGTACTTCGTTCCTGAATCGCATGCTACTCTCCCTATTAGTCCTAATCTGGATCTAAGTTTTCATAACCCACTGGTTCGTCAAATGTTTTTGCTTCACAATGCTCTTGGTGAAGCCTATCCCCCTAACTGCATTGTAGGGTACGACACCGGCGTCTTCAGAATGGATTATTGACAGTGGGTGTACAAATCACATGACTGGCAAAAGAAGCCTTCTTATGGACTCAACCTTACGTCCATCCGACAAGAGCCACATCACATTTGCTGACACTGGTAAAAGTTAGGTATTGGGTCTAGGTAGAGTTGCAATCTCAAGGGATCAACACATGGATAAAGTCATGCTTGTTGAATCCCTTGGCTTCAACTTAATGTCTGTCTCAATGCTTTGCGATTTGAACATGATCGTAATATTTGGAAAATATCGTTGCCTTGTACTAATGGAATCTGACAAGTCTCTAGTGTTTGAAGGGTATCGAAAAGATGATTTGTACGTGGTAGATTTCTCAGCAGGGCCACAGCTTGCAGTATGTCTTCTAGCAAAGGCTTCAGAATGCTGGCTTTGGCATCGGAGGCTTGGGCATGCTGGCATGAGGAACCTCCACACCCTTGCAAAGAAGAAGCATGTCATAGGCATCGAAGGTGTCAAGTTCAAGAAAGATCACTTATGCGGTGCATGTGAAGCAGGGAAGATGACGAGGGCAAAACATCCCTCGAAGACAATCATGACCACTACTCGACCCTTCGAACTGCTTCACATGGATCTTTTTGGTCCCACTCACTACTCAACTTTTACCACTACTGCTTGCCTCTATGGCTTCGTCATTGTTGATGATTACTCTAGATATACTTGGGTGCACATAATCCTTTACAAGACTGAAGTGCAGGATGTCTTCAGACGCTTCGCTAATCGAGCAATGAACAACTATGGCGCCAAGATAAAGCACATCAGAAGTGACAATGGCACTGAATTCAAGAACACTAGACTTGATACATATCTTGATACCTTGGGCATCACATATGAATTCTCAGCCCCGTACACGCCACAGTAGAATGGCGTCGTCGAACGCAAGAACAGAACACTCATTGAGATGGCCAGAACGATGCTAGATGAATACAAGACTCCAAGAAAATTCTGGCCTGAAGCCATTGACACTGCATGCCATACAATCAATCGTGTTTATCTTCACAAGCTTCTGAACAAGACATCTTATGAACTCCTAACTGGCAAGAAGCCAAATGTCAGTTACTTCAGAGTATTTGGCGCAAGATGCTGGATTAAGGACCCACATCACACCTCAAAGTTTGCACCTAAAGCACATGAGGGTTTTATGCTTGGATATGGAAAGGATTCGCACTCCTACAGAGTCTTCAATCTCTTTCATTACAAAGTGGTTGAAACAGTGGATGTGCGGTTCGATGAGACCAATGGTTCACAAAGAGAGCTACTGCTAAATGTGCTAGATGAAGTTCCATCTAGTGAATCAATCAAGCTAATGGGAACTGGAGAGATTATACCTTCTGAAGCTCATCCTGAAGAAGAACTTATCATCTCAGCACCTGATCCACATGAAGTCAATGCTCAGCCTGAAGACATTCCTCCCAACAACAACACAGATCAGCAAGAGCAAAGTCTTCACCCTGTACATCCTCGTGTTGCCAATGAAGTGCAGATTGACAAAATAATTGACAGCATCAATGCACCTGGTCCACTCACTCGTTCAAGGGAAACTCAGCTGGCAAATTTCTGTGGGCACTTCGCATTCGTCTCAATTGCAGAACCCAAGAAAGTTGAAGAAGCCTTCATGGAACCTGAATGGATTCAAGCTATGCAAGAAGAGCTTCAATAGTTTGAGCTGAACAATGTACGGGAACTGGTTAAGCGTCCTGATCCACGGAAGCACAATATAATAGGCACCAAATGGATATATCGCAACAAGCAAGATGAGCACGGTCAAGTTGTCAGAAAGAAAGCTCGTCTCGTTGCTCAAGGATATAGTCAAGTGGAAGGCATTGACTTCGATGAAACATTTGCTCCTGTGGCCAGACTTGAAGCCATACGTATACTGCTGGCCTATGCAAATCATCATAACATACTTCTATATCAAATGGATGTGAAGAGTGCCTTTCTCAATGGCAAGATTGAAGAAGAAGTGTATGTTGCACAACCACCTGGGTTTGAAGATCCAAAACATCCTGACATGGTATACAAACTCAACAAGGCATTGTATGGCCTCAAACAAGCCCCTCGGGCCTGGTATGACACACTCAAATACTTCCTGAAGAGCAAAGGCTTCATACCTGGTTCCCTAGATCCCACTCTCTTCACGAAGACATATGATGGTGAACTGTTTGTGTGCCAAATTTATGTGGATGACATTATCTTCGGCTGCACCAATCAGAAGTACAGTGAAGAGTTTGGCTATATGATGCAAGAGCAATATCAGATGTCTATGATGGGGGAGCTAAAGTTCTTCCTCGGTCTTCAAATACGACAACAACGCAACGGCATCTTCATATCTCAAGAGAAGTATCTCAAAGAGTGCCTGAATAAGTTTGGTATGCAAGACTGCAAAGGCTTCACAACACCAATGCCAGCCAAACATCATCTGGGTCCCGACGACAATGGTAAAGAGTTCGATCAAAAGGTATACCGCTCCATGATTGGTTCTTTGCTTTATTTATGTGCATCTAGGCCAGATATTATGCTTAGTGTTTGCATGTGTGCTCGATTTCAAGCGGCACCAAAGGAGTCGCATCACTTAGCTGTGAAGCGAATTCTTCGATATTTGGCTCACACCCCAACTCTAGGATTATGGTATCCAAAGGGCTCAGAGTTTGATCTGGTTGGATTCTCGGATGCTGATTATGCTGGTGACAAGGTTGATCGGAAGTCTACATCAGGCACATGCCACTTTCTGGGACGATCACTTGTATGTTGGTCTTCAAAGAAGCAGAACTGTGTATCCCTCTCCACTGCTGAATCTGAATACATTGCTGCTGGATCTTGCTGCGCTCAGCTTCTGTGGATGAAGCAAACTCTCAAGGACTATGGCATTCATCTGAAGCAAGTGCCACTTTACTGCGACAATGAAAGCGTCATCAAGATTGCCAACAACCCAGTTCAGCACTCGAAGACAAAGCACATAGAAATTCGTCATCACTTTCTCAGAGATCATGTTGTGAAGGAAGATATTGATATCATACACGTCAACACTGAAGAGCAATTGGCAGATATCTTCACCAAGCCCTTGGATGAGAAGAGATTTTGCAAGTTACGGTGTGAGCTAAATATTCTGGAATCCTCAAATGTCCTGTGATCAGGCGCACATCCTAACACTTATGCATATTGATGACTTAGATGTGCAACACACGAAGTAACGTATATCTTCAATCAATGAAGACATACATTCTAAGTGTGAATACATTAATGTGGAATTTGACTTCAGAGCGCCACGATAATTGTGCGCCGTGTCTGGGTCTAATACTTCCTATACGGTGGGTAACGCCACCACCAAACGTTCTATTTTGAAGTGTTTCACTCATGGCGTTACCTTGCAATGTCTTCACATTTGGTTTGGCTTCAACCTCAACATGTCTTCACATTTGGTTTGGCTTCAACCTCAACATGTCTTCATGATTATCTTCACTATGTTGATTATATAGATATATATATATACTAGTGTTCTGTCCTCTACAGCATTCACTTATAGCTATGTCTTCTTGTTTGAATCTTTTGAACTAAGTGAATGTGATCGGACCCTAACCTCTCTATGCTTTCCATCTCAAATTCTATCTCTCCAAGTCATATGCATTCTACTGAAACTGTCGAATGTCTTCTCTGCGCCCTTGACAGCAGAAGACACAGAGACAACCTTTAAGTCCGTTTTCAATGCTCCCGTTTTCAATGCTCATTCATCCACATGACATTCGGAGAAGTAGGAACGACCACCCGACAATCCAGGCGTGCGTGGGACGTGGAACCAACCCCAAAATTCCGCATGATGGCCACGTGTTACTCAGATGCGAATCGCCAGGGGCACCTGTGTAATAGCGCAGCGCCGCCCCTGTACCTATAAATACACATTCACCGTGGTAATTATCTCTTCTTCCACCCTCGCACGAACCCTAGCGCCACCGCTAGCCCTCGACGATGCTGGCGACGAAGCGCTTCGCTGCCGCAACCTCTCCGACGCCGTCTTCACGCCGATCACAGACATCGTCCTCTCCGCCGTCACCGTAGGTGTCCTCCGTCGCCAAGTTTGGGCACGGAAGATTGAACTGCTCGGCCTCATCTCCCATTCCGTCTAGCATTTCTTGGTGTGGTAAATAAAACTCTCTTTTACAGCACTGTTGATCCTATGAATTCATCACTTTCTACCACAAGCAGTTTCTGTTCACACAAGTTAGATCTCTCTCATACTGCATCTCATAACATGCCTAGTATATTCACTTGTGCTTCACAAAGTAGTTAGATTCCTCACTTGTACTGATCTATGGATTCGTACAAATCTGGAACCAACTTCTTATCTATGAGTGAATGTCTTCGCACAATGAGGTCAATGTCTTCTAAACTGATTTATCTTCAAAATCTTCTGAGAATGCATATGACCTCTTCCCCTTCCCTCGCACCTTAATGCTGTCACAGGTACATGTCCATGGGAGAATCCTTTGGTTCTCATAGTCTGCATTCATTTGCAGAGTTCTTACAGCATCACATATATTCTCCTGAAGCCAGTTCCTGTTGGTCCAGCAAGAGAAATCCTTTGAAGCCTTTGAACGTCTTGAAGCCTTTCAAGTTAAAGTTTATGGTTTCATAGAAAGCAGCAAGGAAGGGGGGCAGACAACGTCGTGGCGGAACGTCCAGAGATCTGCCTGATGAACTCGCAGAAATGTACAAGACAGATCCTGAAGAGGATTACAGTCAGCGCAAGACCCGAATCCAATGGATTCGACGCTATTGGGCAGAACAATGGTTCAAATACCGCTTCACAACCCAAGAGTATGCTGAGAAAAGTGCCATCAAAAGGCCGTGGGGAGACATCCTATACAAGAATCTTGTACCCAGGTCCAGAAATGAAGCTATTGCCCAAAGCTTCTATCCATGCATGGTCCGTGGACCACAGCCTGATGATGCACATCCGTCGTCACTACTCTGGTGTCGTGACGACAATCTGTTCAAGCGCAACTTCCAGTTTGCCCAAAACTCAGCGAAGCATAACAAGAAGAAGTTTGGATTAGGCTTCAACCCTGGTCCCTCCGCACCAAGGGCAGATGGCACACGCGAGGCAGAACCCAATGTCATCGGTCCTTATGCCAACCTTGAAGGCCTCATTACCCGCATTTTGGTTCAAGGGACTGCAGTGAATGAGCCCCCAGCTGACTCTGAATCCGAAGAAGCTCCTGCAGTGGTGAAGCCAAAGCAGATGAAGAAGCCTAAAGCTTCAAAGCCAGCCCCGTCACCAAAAATCTCAAGGGCGAAGCCATTGGCAACTGCACCTCCTGAAGACAGTGTGCAGTCTGAAGATTTATCCCGCGTCTCCAAGCACCAGAAGGACAAGATGCCTCTGTCTCACACTGGCGAAGAGCTCACAGCTGCTGCCATTCTGCGCAATGATGACATTGACCTGTCCAGTGATGAAGACCTGGCAGATGACGCTCTTGAGCAGCTGATAAAGAGCAAAGAAGAAGCAGAAATCTTCAATGATCTGCCGCTCTTTGACGTCACCATCATCCACAACTTCATTGACGAGTGGTTTGACACGCCAAACATCAGCTTTGATGATCTGCAGCTACTCATTGGCCTCAGTGTCGCCTTCCAAGGAGCCATTGCTTCGGAACTAGCCATCGCCCATCGCGTTGTTCAGCTGAAGCAGAAAATTGACTATGAAAAAGCTCAGTTCAAGAAGCATGTGGCCAAGCTTAGCGTGCAAGATGTGAAGAACTTCAAAATCATGATGCACGAGCTCAAGGAAGCTTTTCTGAAGAAACGTGCCGAAGCTCAAGGTTCGCGTGAGCGCATGAAGACTCTGGCTGACAGATGTGTGCAAGCCTACAATGAGGCTGAAAAGCGCAAGGCACTTGGGCGTCCTGGCATCGACCCCAGGATGGCCGCAAAGAAGAAGAAGAAGCCTGCTACGGCTGAACCTGATGCACCAAGCCAAGAAGCAGCTCCGATTGTCTTCCCAACTGCAATAACTGGCTCGAAGCCAAAGAGACGGTCAACAACTTCAGAGCTCAAGAAGACAAGGACTGCTGAGGCTGCAGCCAGGAAGAGGAAATACTTTGAAGCCTCTCCTACCGCCCCCTCCAAGAAGAAGAGGAAGACCAAGAAAGCTCGGGCTGCTTTCACAGAGCCCTTGATAGTTGAACCCATTTCTATGGTTCATCCTGACGCAGAACGTCAAATGACAGTTCATGAGCCTGCTTCCACAGAGGCTCCTGAAGCTGAAGACATTCCAGCAGCTAATCCCATCGCTGCTGAAGACATTGGTCATCTTGACAATGTAGAAGATGATGCAGTCCTTCCTCAGCAAGACAACAGCGAACTCATCAGCATTGGTCGTCCACTGACGCCAATTGCACAGAATGCTTCATGGGCGGATCGCCCACAAGAGGAAGAAGACTATGAGGCCCAGCCCACTCCACCTCCACAGGCGTCGTCTGCGTTCCGCAGGCTTCGCAAAGGTCCAAGGCCTCAAGTCTCTGCTGAAGACATTCCGGCTGCATCAGCCGAAGACGAAGAAGTACCACAAGTCCCCCCGTCTCACCAAGAAGTAGTTCTTACGGAGAACGTGCTTGTGTCCGACCCTCCAGCTCGTCAAGTGGAGGATGAAACTCGTGAGGCTGCCACAACTAACAATGAAGCTAATGTGGAGCCCTCCCCAACAAAGGCATCAGAAGACAGCGAACCCACTGAGCCTGGGGCTTCTGTTCCTGAGTCTGCTGCCGATCCTCAATTCGACTATCATATTGAGCACAGACCTCAGGTCCAGAAGCCAATCCCAAGACTGCCAAGGTTCCCAGGTCCTGCATCAGCACCTGGCTCCTTCAACATCAATGGCTTCAAGGCAGACAATACATTCTTCAATAGCTCCAAGAACCCCTACTCAAGGGAAAGGGTTTCCTCAGATCGGTTCTGGAGCTATCCTCAGCGAAGCTACTACTCATGCATACTGTACAACCAAGGTCGCATCTTCCCACACAAGCGCCTTGACGTTGAAGCTGTAGCTGGTCTGCCCTGCCTAGAAGAAGCGTTGGATTGCTTCAAGCAAGTGGGTCTGCTGCAGTTTGTTACTGATGAAGAGCATTGGAATGAAGAGCTTCTGCTACAGTTCTATGCCACACTTCACATCAAAGGGTACATCAGAGATCCGAAGACTTGGGTCCTGGAGTGGATGACTGGCAACGTTCATCACGAAGCCAATGCATTTGACATCATTGAGCTCACTGGCTTGCCCACTCCTGGCGATTTCTTTGAGTAAGGCTGTCAGCTGCATACTAAAGCTATTGAAAGCATCTTTCAGCGGCCTGAACCTAATATGAGTCAGATGCTCAGCATGATGAAGCCATTGCCCCAAGATGCTGCTTATCCCACAGAGTTCTTCGTTGAAGACCTTGAGTACCTGCCAAGAACCATCTATCACATCATAAGGCGGACTCTCTGGCCCATTAAAGGGCACTCTCCAAATGCCAAGATTGAGGGTGCAATGAAGACTTTGAAATTCTATATCATTCATGGCAAATGCTTCAATGCACAGGACTTTTTCATTCGCCAACTTGCTGCATCAGCCTCTGATTTGTTTGGTTTGAAGTTCTACGCCCCTTGGGTAATGCGGCTGATCAAACTTCACTCTGCTATCTCGTATCAGCCCTCAGCCCGCAACCATCGGATCTTCTTGCCAGATGTGGATACCTCTGCTGAAGCCATCTATCCTGAACCGGCCAAGCAACCTCTAAGTCTTCAGAATGCAGAACACCAGAGCTTCACTCAAAACATTGAAGGAGTTGAAGCAGTCTCTAGGGTGTATCCATTGGCTGGCACTACACGTGCACCACGCCCTGCTTCCACTGAAGCCACTGACAGCACAACTGCTCCAAGACCCAAGAAGCACACTCATGTTCTCAATGACCGAGAGCTTCTTGTGGCCCTTCATCAAAAACAGGATAGGCATCATGACTGGCTGAAGCGTCAGATGAAAAGCCTCTTGGTGGATGTTAATCATCTTCGAAATCTTGCCACCAAGAATGCTTTTGTTACCCATGAAACCTGTCGACGTACATGGAAAGGGCTATCAATGATGTGTTCTGAAGCTGATCTTCAAGAGGATGGCTTCACTGAGCGATTCAAGTTTGACACCACACCTCCTAGAAGGGCTGATTAAAGCTTTACCAGCAATGCCCAACCTTGGTTTTACCATTTGCCACCTTGTAAGTGCATCTAGTGCCACCCCTAGTTGGTTTTGGAGTATTGACGACAAACCTAGTTGAGGGACTAATGTGTTTGTGAGAATTGCAGGATAACACAGGTAGAAGTCCCTCATTGATTCGGTTTTACTACCAGAGATGACCCCTAAAAATGTATGAAGACATTGAAGTCAAAGGTGGTATATGAAGATATTCACATTGAAGACTATGACAAGAGAAGACACGATATGAAGCCTATGGAGCTCGAAGACTTAGATCTTTCGTAGTTCTTTTTCTTTTGTGTTGAGTCATAAGAACCACCGTACTGTTAAGTGGGGTCCAAGAGAACCAGTCAGAATGACTGAAGTGATGCCTAAACAAAAACCTATGTCTTCGAGTGAAGACTATGAGAGAAAATCTTGTCCAGAGTCGGACAAGTCAGCTTTGCTTGTAGCCCAAGTAAAGTTGCCGTGTGGGTTTGAAATCTGACCGTTGGAACACGTGTCAGTTCCTTAGTGACCCAAGGTCATTTCGGACAAATCAGGTCGGGTTGCCAAGTGGCTATATATAGCCCACCCCTACAACCATAAACGGTTGGCTGCTCAGATTTAGTGCACGGCTTTTGTCGTTTGAGAGCAACCCACCTCGAAGCCTTTAAGAGAGAGAATTCCTTGCGAGGATAAAGCCCTAACCACCCAGAGCCAGAGAGAATTGGGCATCACTTAAGTCTTCTTGTCTGAGTGATCTGAAGACTTATTACACTTGAGGACTGTGCATCCTCCAGCCGGTTAGGCGTCGCGTTCTGAGCATCCAAGAGACATTGTGGATTGCCGGTGAACGAAGTCTGTGAAGGTTTGGGAGTCTACCTTGAACACTTACCAGAGTGATTGGGCGAGGTCTGTGTGACCTTAGCTCAAGGAGAATACGGTGAGGACTGGGTGTCCTGAGCTGCGTGTTCAGGACTGGGTGTCCGGGACTGTGTGTCCTAAGGTTTAAATACCTAGCCGCTCCAACCAGACGTACAGTTGTCACAGCAACTAGAACTGGTCCAACAAATCATTGTCTTCAATGAGTCACTGGTTTCATCTTCACTTCCTTTACTTACTGTTACTCATTGTGAAGTCATTGCATGTCTGTTCTATCTTTTGTCTTCACAACGTGAGTGTATTATCTGTTTGGCTTCGCAATATCTTCCTACCTGATCCTTACTACACTGCAGCTATTTGTCATTGTGCTTTCACTCTATTGAACCCCCCGGCCAGTGCTCATCTGAGTGTTGGTCCGAACCAGGCAGCCTGCGGGGCCACCTCAGGGAAACTCGAGGGTTGGTTTTACTCGTAGCTTGACCTATCTGAGTGTGCCCTGAGAACGAGATATGTGCAGCTCCTATCGGGATTTGTCGGCACATTCGAGCGGTGTTGCTGGTCTTGTTTTAACCTGTCGAAATGTCTTGAAGAACCGAGGTATCGAGTCTGATCGGAACGTCTCGAGAGGAGGTCTATTCCTTCGTTGACCGTGAGAGCTTGTCATGGGCTAAGTTGGGACTCCCCTGCAGGGATTTCAACTTTCGAAAGCCGTGCCCGCGGTTATGGGCAGATGTGAATTTGTTAATGTCCGGTTGTAGATAATTTGAACCTTAACTTAATTAAAATGAATCAACCGAGTGTGTTACCGTGATGGCCTCTTCTCGGCGGAGTCCGGGAAGTGGACACGGTGTTGGAGTAATGTTTGCGCAGGTTGCTCTCTAATTTCTCGCTCGCACTTTGCCTCCTCTTCTCGCTCTTTTTTGCGAATAAGTTAGCCACCATATATGCTAGTCGCTTGCTGCCGCTCCACATATATTTACCTTACCCTACCTATAAGCTTAAATAGTCTTGATCGCGAGGGTGCGAGATTGCTGAGTCCCTGTGGCTCACAGATTACTATTACACCAGATGCAGGTCCAGATGATTCCGCTCCAGGTGACGCGCTCGAGCTCAAGTGGGAGTTCGACGAGGACTCACAACGTTACTATGTTTCCTTTCCTGATGATCAGTACTGGTGCCTTGTTGGGGGTGATCGGGACCGTGTCGCATGTTGGGTTATCTTTTATTTTGGCGCCGTAGTCGGGCCATGAGTGTTTGGTTGATGTATGTTATTTATGTACTTGATTGACGTGGCGAGTGTAAGCCAACTATGTTATCCCTTCTTGATTATCTATATTACATGGGATGTTTGTGATGATTGCCTGACTTGCGACATATGCCTTCAATGCGATTATGTCTCTAAGTCGTGCCTCGACATGTGGGAGATATAGTCGCATTGAGGGTGTTACAAGTTGGTAATCAGAGCCTTCCCCGACCTTAGGAGCCCCATTGCTTGATCATTTTTAGCAGCCGAGTTGTGTCTAGAAAAAATGTTTTGAGTCATTTAGGAATTATATATCGGAGAGTTTAGGAATTCTTTTTACTTCCCAGTCTCCTCATCGCTCTAGTAAGGCATCCTGACGTAGAGTTTTGACTCTTCTCTTCTCAAATTTCACTAAAAAAAATTTAGGATCACGCGGGTATATTGGAATCGTTCCGATGGTTTTATGATGAGAACATTGTCTTGGTGCCTCCTGTCAGGGGTTTAGTGGAAGTGTCCCGGGGAGTTGAGCTCTGAGGTGTTGTCATCATAATTTTATCGTTGCAATTCTGGAATACCTGAGATTAGCACGCCGACATCAAAAATCTCTTTTATGCAGTTCGTTGGTGAGATAACCTCGACGCCACCCAGTACTGGGGCGGGAGTTCGGGAGTATCGCCATAACTTGTATAACGGATGCTTTTCGAAGGTTGAAGTAGATGGTTTACGAAGTTTTTCTCGGTTATGTGTTGAAGGATGGATACAGCTAGATGTAGGATTTGCTAGTTTGGGTGAGATATTATGCTTCCCCTGTATCCCCAACACCTGATTGCATAACCGGAAAGGTTCGGGAGTTTCATAGGTGGGAATTCTTGTAGCTCTAGTTCTTCTTCCACGGATATTGGTTTGAGATTGGGATTTCTTACCGACTATTCGTTCTTGATCTATACCTTCTTGATTTATTTCTCTACCTTAATTCTGCGTGGCTTCTCAATTTATGGATGTGTGACCATTTCAAGAGGAATGCATTCGTTCATTTTGTTCGAATGTGAAGACTATATGTTGCAATTTTCATTCCGTTGGATTCAGCTTCAATATTGTCTATCAATGTGGTAATGGTGGTCAACCTCTTCAGGATGGCTCCTCCAACGCGCATGACTCTGAATCCAGATCCGCTACCACCTCCACCTCCTCCGGAGGCATGGCAAGCTGTGATGGCCGCAAACAATGCAAACACATAGTTGATCATGCAAATTCTCCAAGAGCGCAATCAAGGCAACCAAGGGAATCAAGGCAACAATCAGAATCACTTTGCTACACTCAACCAGTTCCTTGCTAATGGGCCAAAGACTTTCAGCAATTGTGTTGAGGCAACCGATGCTGATGATTGGCTCGTGGATCTGTGCAAGCATTTCGAGTGCAGTAACGTCAGGCTTGAAGATTTCGTCAAGTTCGCTTCCTTCCAACTCAAAGATCAAGCTGCAGAATGGTTCCAGCAGTACAAGGATTCCAGAGGTGGACGTGTTATCACTTGGGAGGAATTCCGTCAAGATTTCCGAGCTCATCATATTCCCAGAGCGTGGTTGAAAGTAAGCGTGAGGAATTCCGCAACCTGAAGCAAGGCTCTTTGTCTGTCTATGACTACAACAAGTTGTTCCAGAAGCTCGCCCGCTTTGCCAAGCAGGACGTACCTGATGAGAAGAGCATGATATACCAGTTCCGGGGTGGTCTCAGAGAAGAAATTCAGCTAGCTCTTGTTCTTTTTGAGCCCTTGAGGTACGATGAGTTCTACAACATGGCACTGAAGCAAGAGGCTGCTCAGTTGAGGTGTGATGCTTCCAAGAAGCGAGTCAGAGATGTTACTCCTTCTTCCTCTACTCAAGTGGCCAAGCAGCAGAAGTATTGGCTTCCTCCTCCTCCGTTCCGTCAGCCGTATCAGCAGAAGAGCAAAGGTTGCAGTGGTTCTTCCCACCCACCCAACCCTGGCTTTCAGAACAAGACTTCGTCTCAAGCTCCAAGATCGAGTGCTCCGTACCACCGTCCACTTTCAGAGGTCACGTGCAACAAGTGCCAACAGAAGGGTCACTATGCCAACAAGTGTCTCAACCAGAGGCGTCTTCCTCCTCCTCCTCCTGCCAGATCGGCAAGTACAACTGTGGTCAAGCATAACCCCAAGCACGCCAAGGTCAACTTGCTGAATGCAGCTCAGGCAGAGGACTCGTCAGATGTGATCATGGGTAACCTTCCTGTTAACGATATTCCTGCAAGAGTTTTTTTTGACACTGGTGCATCGCATTGTTTCATGTCAAAGCCATTTTTTACCAAGCATGAGTTCGTTTCTTCTCATTTGGGTAGACAAATGGATATCGTTTCTCCTGGCAAACGTTTGAGTGCAAGTCTGGAGGTGCCAGATGTTACTATCACGTTGGGTGACTACAAGTTCCTTTCTTACCCAATGGTTCTTGGCAACTCGGATATTGATCTTATTCTCGGAATGGATTGGCTTTCTAAGCACAAGGCACATCTTGATTGTGCTGCCAGGCAGATTCAATTGACTCATTCGTCTGAGGATGTAATTGTCTTTGCCGCTCGGGATAATACTATCCGTCTGTTTTCTCTCAATGAGAAGGGTGAACTCGATGCTATCTCGCAAATTCCAGTCGTTTGCGAATATCAAGACGTCTTTCCAGAAGAGCTTCCAGGAATGCCTCCGCACCGGCCAGTTGAATTCGTTATTGATCTTGAGCCCAACACGAAACCTGTGTGCAAGCGTCCTTACAAGCTCGGACCTGAAGAGTTGAAGGAGCTAAAGAAGCAACTCAATATTCAAGAAAAAATGGGTCTCATCCGGCCTAG
Source organism: Triticum urartu (assembly GCF_056163025.1). Lineage (NCBI taxonomy): Eukaryota > Viridiplantae > Streptophyta > Magnoliopsida > Poales > Poaceae > Triticum > Triticum urartu. The sequence continues at coordinate 631,902,827 of NC_141879.1, forward strand.
TTCTTCTCTGTGGGGTTGTGGTGTTCTTTTTGTGAAGAAGAAGGATGGAACGAACCAACTTTGTGTTGATTACCGTCCATTGAACAAGAAGACCATCAAGAACAAATACCCACTTCCCAACATCAATGAGCTGTTCGAACAACTCAAAGGTGCCCAAGTATTCTCCAAGCTTGATCTCCGTATGGGTTATCATCAGATTCGAATCCGTGAGCAAGATATTCCCAAGACGGCTTTCAGGATAAGCTATGGTTCATATGAGTACACTGTCATGTCTTTTGGCCTCGTCAACGCTCCTCCGACGTTCTCTCGCATGATGAACTTCATATTCAACGCCTACACCAATGCCTTCGTTTTGGTCTATCTCGACGACATTCTGGTTTTCTCGAAGAACAAGGAAGATCATGCCAAGCACTTGCGTTTGGTGCTTGATAAGCTCAGAGAACATCAGTTCTACGCCAAGTTCTCCAAGTGTGAATTTTGGCTCGATGAGGTTCTTTATCTTGGTCATATCATCTCTGCCAAGGGCATTGCCGTGAATCCTGAGAAGGTGTCTGCAATTGTGAATTGGGAACCTCCTCAGAACGTGAAGCAACTCTGTAGCTTCCTCGGTCTCGCAAGCTACTGCCAAAGATTCGTTGAAAACTTTTCTAAGATCATGAAGCCTCTCTCAAATCTTCTCCAGAAGCACGTCAAGTACGTTTGGTCTCCGGAGTGTGACATTGCTTTAAACACTTTGAAAGAGAAATTGATCACTGCTCCAGTTCTGACTCCGCCTGACGAATCCAAGCCGTACGAGGTCTTTTGTGATGCCTCTCTCCAAGGTCTTGGCACAGTTTTGATGCAAGAGAAGAAAGTTGTTGCTTATACATCTCGCCAGTTGAAGCCCAATGAGAAGAACTACCCCACTCATGATCTCGAGTTGGCGGCAGTTGTGCATGCTCTTTTGACTTGGAGACATCTTCTATTGGGAAGAAAAGTGGACATTTTCACTGATCACAAGAGTCTCAAGTACATCTTCACTCAGCCTAATCTCAACCTCAGGCAAACTCGATGGGTCGAAATGATTCAAGAGTATAATCCAAGTATCGAGTATACTCCAGGAAAGGCCAATGTGATTGCTGACGCATTGAGCAGAAAGGCTTATTGTAACAGCCTGATTCTCAAGCCTTATCAACCCGAGCTTTGTGAAGCTTTCCACAAACTTAAACTGCAAGTTGTTCCTCAAGGTTTCCTCGCCAACCTTCAAGTCTCTCCTACTCTGGAAGACCAGATTCGCCAAGCTCAGCTTCTTGATGCTATGGTGAAAAAGGTGAAGATTGGGATTGCCAAGAGTCAACCCAAGTACAAGTGCTACCGCCTTGATGACAAGGATACTCTCTTCTTTGAGGATCGTATTGTTGTGCCCAAAGGTGAACTTCGTAAAGTGATCATGAACGAGGCTCACAATTCTCTCCTCTCCATTCACCCTGGGAGCACGAAGATGTATCAGGACCTTAAGCAGGCTTATTGGTGGACCCGAATGAAGCGCGAGATTGCTTAATTCATGAATGAATGTGATGTCTGCAGAAGAGTGAAGGTAGAACACCAAAGGCCAGCGGGTCTCCTCCAACCTCTTGCCATTCCAGAATGGAAGTTTGACCACATTGAAATGGAATTCGTGTCTGGATTTCCAAAGTCCAAGCGTGGCAATGATGCTATATTCATTGTCATCGACAAACTCACCAAAGTGGCTCACTTTCTGCCTATCAAAGAGTCGATCACTGCAGCTCAATTGGCGGAGCTCTATACCTCTCGAATTGTCTCTCTGCACGGTATTCCTCAGGTGATCTCTTCAGACCGTGGCAGCATCTTTACCTCCAAGTTTTGGGATTCTTTTCAGAAGGCCATGGGCACCAACATCCGCTTCAGCACAGCTTTCCATCCTCAAACTAGCGGTCAAGTCGAGCGTGTCAACCAGATTCTTGAATATATGCTCAGGGCTTGTGTGATCTCCTTCGGCATGAAGTGGGAGGATTGCCTTCCTTATGCTGAATTATCCTACAACAACAGTTTTCAAGCAAGTTCGGGCAAGGCCCCATTTGAAATTCTGTATGGCAGGAAGTGCCGTACCCCTCTCAACTGGTCTGAAACTGGTGAACGTCAGCTTTTGGGTAATGACTTAATCACAGAGGCAGAGGAAATGTGCAAAGTCATTCGTGATAACCTCAAAGAAGCCCAATCCCGTCAGAAGAGCTACTATGATAGTAAGCACCGTGATTTGGCTTTCGAGATCGAAGATCAGGTTTACCTCCGTGTCTCTCCTATGAAAGGTACTTGTCGCTTAGGTATCAAAGGGAAGCTTGTCCCCAGATACATGGGACCTTTCAAGATTGTCAGCAAGAGAGGCGACCTCGCCTATCAACTCGAGCTTCCTTCAAACTTTGCAAATGTTCATGATGTGTTCCATGTCTCTCAGCTCCGAAAGTGCTTCAAGACTCCTGACCGTACCGTCAACTTCGAGGACATTAAGCTCCAAGAAGATCTCTCTTATCGTGAGCACCCAGTTGCTATTCTTGAAGAGACTGAACGCAAGACTCGCAACAAGTCAATAAAATTTCTCAAAGTCAAGTGGTCACACCATTCCGACCGTGAAGCTACCTGGGAAAGCGAGGATCACCTCCGTTCTGAGTACCCAGCGTTCTTTCAGTACTAGATCTCGGGACGAGATCCTTTCGTAGTGGTGGAGTGTTGTAACACCCCGGATGTAACTTTCCAAATTTGTACTCCAACTCTTGCCGTTTCTGGCGTTAAGTTATTTTATTTTCTCGGGTTCGGGTTTTTGTCTCCGTGTGTTGTTATCATTGTCATGCATCTCATATCATGTCATCATGTGCATTGCATTTGCATACGTGTTCATCTCTTGCATTCGAGCATTTTCCCCGTTGTCCGTTTTGCATTCCGGCGCTTCGTTCTCCTCCGGTGGTCATTTCTAGCTTTCTTTCGTGTGTGGGGATTAAACATTTCCGGATTGGACCGAGACTTGCCAAGCGGCCTTGGTTTACTACCGGTAGACCGCCTGTCAAGTTTCGTATCATTTGGACTTCGTTTGATACTCCAACGGTTAACCGAGGGACCGAAAAGGCCTCGTGTGTGTTGCAGCCCAACACCCCTCCAATTTGGCCCAAAACCCACCTAACTCTGCTCCATCATCTAGAGCATTCGATCACGATCGCGTGGCCGAAAACCGCACCTCATTTGGACTCTCCTAGCTCCCTCTATGCCTATAAATAGGTCCTCCTCAAAAATCTCGGATCCCCCTCCCCGAAACCCTTGATCCACCCTCACCGCGCCCGCCGGACATATTGCCACCGACGGACATTGTCCGGTCCGCCTCCCCGCTGCCACGTGGCACTCCGCCGTTGGTCCGCGCCTCGCGGGACCGCATCACCGACGCCTCCCACCGCGGCCCACGGGAGCCCAGGGCAGGCCCCCCCAGACCCGCGCGCGCCGCCCGCCTCGTCCGGGTGCCCCGCCGCCCGATCCACCGCGTCGCCGCCTCCGCCGTCGTCACCGACTTCGCCGGCGCTGCCTCACGCCACCACCGGACGCCGCGCCAAGCTCGGGTCGCCGCCGCCTCGATTCGCTGCTCCGCCGCCGCGCCCGGAGCCCAAGACCTCGCCGCCGTGCCGCCCCGGTCTGGATCCGGCGGATCCCGCCCGGTCCGGCCACCTCTGCTAACTCCGGCGAGCCCCGCACCCTCCTCCGACAAAACTCCGGCCGGCCGACCTCATTTTGCGTGCAGATCCAGATCTGTGAACAGTAAACCCTAGAGGTTGTTTTTCTTCTAAGTCCCAAAATTCCAGATCCAAGTGCTCCTGTTCGTGGCCTCGTAACTTTGCATCCGTAGCTCCGATTCATGCATATAGCATATAAAAATGTTCATCTCAGAGAGTACATCATTTCATTCCATTGCATCATTTTCATTTGAGTTCATATTGATGCCCGAAATGCTGTTAGAAGAGAGCTACTTGAGATAATTGTCAGATCTGCTGCTCCTTTTAGCTTTTTGTCATTTTTGCCATGATTATTGTGTACATGATATGCCCTGATGCTCTACATATGTTTTGTTAAGGGTTTTGTCATCTCTCCAGAGATGCAACCCATGTATTTTTGTGATGTGTGTGGTGACTGTGCAAGCTTGCAAAGTGAGGCACTTGGTATTTCTGATTTCAGGGACTTAGCATTTCCACTAAGTCCTTGAGCTGTTTATCTCATGTTGTCATATGTTCATGTTGTTTCCGAGCGATCCGTGCCTCTTTTGAGGATGATCAGTAAGGATGTTTTATTAATATTGCAGTGCTCTATCCATCCATGTCTTTGTTTGCAATTATGGAGCACCCTAGCTTGAGTCAATCGAGCTCTACTTTTGCTACTTTGTGAATCTGGGCAGATTGTCAACTTGTTTGCAATTTTGCCGATGATGTTGTAGTTGATCCGTGCATGCTATACTATTGTTCTTGCCATGTCTAGTTTGAATTTTGTGTGTTCTTGATAGATGTGTGCTTAGCTTATCATGACTTGCACCGTAGTGAGTGCATCGAGCTCGTAAACATGCCTACTTGAGTTATGTTTCAGCATGTGCCAGTTTTCACTAAGTCTGAAAACTGTTTATGTTTTTGTTATGTTCACATGCTTGTTAGTATATTTTATGATCCCTTTTGGCTCAAGGTCACTAAGGGACTTTTGTTAAGCTATTTGAGTAGCTCAATGCCATGTCTTACTTTGTCTTTTTCAGGTCCTGTAGCATGCTGTTTCGTTGCTCCGAAGAGTGCTACTTGGTCTGAAATTCCAGACAAGTGTTAATTTCACAAGTCTGAGATCTGTTTACCATATGCAGTTTTGCCATGCTTGTTTGAACCTGTTAATGGATGAATTGGCCGTAGCTCAGTGCTAGATTTTTGTTAAGCATCTTGTATGGAACCCTGCCATGTATTTTGTTGTCATGTTTGAGTGCTGTAGCATGTCCTTTTCGTTGCATTTAGATGACTACTTGCTGTAAATCGCAGACCGGTGTCATTTTTGAATCGCTTGCCATTTCCAAACCGTAACTCCGATTCCGGCGTTCTTTATATCGTTTTCAAGCGATTTCATCTCATCTTTCCAGTGGCACACTTGGATTCCCAAGTTGAAGCCAGGTTCATGCATCCCTTGTCAACTCTTGCATATGCATCCCGCATCGCATCCGGCATAGCATATCATCATTGCACCATATTGTTTGATCCTTGCACGTGGTTGATTGTGTCCTTGTTGCTTGTTTGTCTTGTTTGGGTAGAGCCGGGAGACGAGTTCGCTAACGAGGAGCCCGTTGAGTTTGATTTCGAGGATCCAGTCAACTCTGACAACTTTGCAGGCAAGATGATCATACCCTCGAAATCACTACTATCTTTGCTATGCTAGTTTGCTAGCTCTTTTGCTATGCCAATGCTACGATGCCTACCATTTGCTTTCAAGCCTCCCAAATTTCCATGTCAAACCTCTAACCTACCATGTCCTAGCAAACCGTTGATTGGCTATATTACCGCTTTGCTCAGCCCCTCTTATAGCGTTGCTAGTTGCAGGTGAAGATTGGAGGCCGTTCCTTGTTGGAACATTTATTTACTTGTTGGGATATCATTATATTGCCATGTTATCTTAATGCATCTATATACTTGGTAAAGGGTGGAAGGCTTGGCCTCTCGCCTAGTGTTTTGTTCCACTCTTGTCGCCCTAGTTTCCGTCATATCGGTGTTATGTTCCCGGATTTTGCGTTCCTTACGCGGTTGGGTTATAATGGGAACCCCTTGATAGTTCGCCTTGATTAAAGCTTTACCAGCAATGCCCAACCTTGGTTTTACCATTTTCCACCTTGTAAGTGCATCTAGTGCCACCCCTAGTTGGTTTTGGAGTATTGACGACAAACCTAGTTGAGGGACTAATGTGTTTGTGAGAATTGCAGGATAACACAGGTAGAAGTCCCTCATTGATTCGGTTTTACTACCAGAGATGACCCCTAAAAATGTATGAAGACATTGAAGTCAAAGGTGGTATATGAAGATATTCACATTGAAGACTATGACAAGAGAAGACACGATATGAAGCCTATGGAGCTCGAAGACTTAGATCTTTCGTAGTTCTTTTTCTTTTGTGTTGAGTCATAGGAACCACCGTACTGTTAAGTGGGGTCCAAGAGAACCAGTCAGAATGACTGAAGTGATGCCTAAACAAAAACCTATGTCTTCGAGTGAAGACTATGAGAGAAAATCTTGTCCAGAGTCGGACAAGTCAGCTTTGCTTGTAGCCCAAGTAAAGTTGCCGTGTGGGTTTGAAATCTGACCGTTGGAACACGTGTCAGTTCCTTAGTGACCCAGGGTCATTTCGGACAAATCAGGTCGGGTTGCCAAGTGGCTATATATAGCCGACCCCCTACAACCATAAACGGTTGGCTGCTCAGATTTAGTGCACGGCTTTTGTCGTTTGAGAGCAACCCACCTCGAAGCCTTTGAGAGAGAGAATTCCTTGCGAGGATAAAGCCCTAACCACCCAGAGCCAGAGAGAATTGGGCATCACTTAAGTCTTCTTGTCTGAGTGATCTGAAGACTTATTACACTTGAGGACTGTGCATCCTCCAGCCGGTTAGGCGTCATGTTCTGAGCATCCAAGAGACATTGTGGATTGCCGGTGAACGAAGTCTGTGAAGGTTTGGGAGTCTACCTTGAAGACTTACCAGAGTGATTGGGCGAGGTCTGTGTGACCTTAGCTCAAGGAGAATACGGTGAGGACTGGGTGTCCTGAGCTGCGTGTTCAGGACTGGGTGTCCGGGACTATGTGTCCTAAGGTTTAAATACCTAGCCGCTCCAACCAGACGTACAGTTGTCACAGCAACTGGAACTGGTCCAACAAATCATTGTCTTCAACGAGTCACTGGTTTCATCTTCACTTCCTTTACTTACTGTTACTCATTGTGAAGTCATTGCATGTCTGTTCTATCTTTTGTCTTCACAACGTGAGTGTATTATCTGTTTGGCTTCGCAATATCTTCCTACCTGATCCTTACTACACTGCAGCTATTTGTCATTGTGCTTTCACTCTATTGAATACTTGACCATGGCTTGGCTAGTGTAGTCTACCTTCCGCTGCATAGTAATAGGCATATCTCTACTGTTTGTCTTCATAACTTCCACGTTCTGAAGACTTTCATAAAAATCGCCTATTCACCCCCCCTCTAGTCGATATAACGCACTTTCAATTGGTATCAGAGTAAGGTGCTCCCTTGTTCTGTGTGATTCGGTTTAACCACCTGGAGTTTTAGCTATGTCGACTGCAGGGATAATTAAAGTCTCCGCTGCGTGCCCCGTCTTTGATGGAACTGAATATCCCTACTGGAAGAATAAGATGCGCATGCATCTTGAAGCCATTGACGTCGACCTATGGTATGTCGTCGAGAACGGCGTTCCCAAGGCTGGAGAAGGTGTCACTGCTGCCGATGTCAAGAAATTCGTTCAACTGGACTCTACTGCCAAGAATATCATCTGTGGTCATCTAACCAAAGGACAGTATGGCCGTGTGAGTGCTTTGAAGACATCCAAGCTGGTCTGGGACTGGCTCTCCAAGGTCAATGAAGGCATCTCAACCCAGAGAGATCAGAGAATAAGTGTTCTTCGCAACCTCTTCAACCGCTTCAAGCGAAATGACAATGAGAATGTCCAGCACACATTTGATCGACTCACTGACATCACAAATGAGCTTCAAGCCCTCGGCGCCACTGAGATCACCAAACATGAAGTCGTCAAGACGCTGCTGAGATCACTCGATAGTTCATTTGACATCCTAGCCCTGATGATTCAAGAACGTCCTGATTTCAAGACACTCGATCCGTCTGACATACTTGAGAGGCTCAACACACATGAGTTTCAGCTTTCTGAGAAAAGAGATATCTACGGTCCAAACTATGGGCGAACTCGTGTCTTGAAGGAAAAAGCTGTTTCCTCATCAGAAGAAGAATCTGACAGCAGCTCTGATGATCCTGAAGACATTGGAAGGGAACTTGCAATGCTTGTGAACAAGTTCCAAAAATTCATCAAGAAGAAAGGCTTCAGAAAGTCTTCAGGATCAAGCTCAAGGAATGATGAAGCTTCTGCTCATGACTATAAGAAGAAAACATGCCACAAGTGCAAGAAAACTGGACACTTCATCTCTGAGTGTCCACAGTGGGACAATGAGAACAGAAGGAAGAAGAAGAGCAAGGAATATGACTCTGACGACAAGAAGAAGAAGAAATACTCAAAGTCTTCTTCCAAGTCTTCCTCAAAGTCTTCATCACACAAGAAGAGCTCATCTGGCAAGGCACGTGCGTTTGTTGGCAAGGAAATGGATTCAGAGGAGGAGTCCACTTCTGAGGAGGCAGAGGTGGAGTCTGAGGATGAGTCTGATTCTAGTATTGCAAGTCTGGCTACAGCATACGTCGCCAAGTCCATCTTCAACACTGAAGACAATGACTTCATCACCGACACCAATGCAAATGACAAGGACTACTCCACACCTACCTACTGCTTCATGGCACGCGGTGCCAAGGTAAACACACGCACTACTCACTATCAAAGATCTAGTGACGATGACTCTGATTGTGGTTCAAAACCCAGCTACAAAACACTTGCTAAAATTGCAACTGAACAACAGAAAGCAATGGAACATATTCAAAAACTGTTAGACAGAAGCGATGATCTGTTGGGTGCTGAAATGACTCGATCTGAATCCTTAATTGAAGACATAAAAAATCTTCACATTAAGTATCAGGAACTTGAAGATCATCATGATACTCTCTCAACAACTCATGAAAAGCTTTCCTATGATTATCTTCAAAGGAAGCAAGATCTTGAGAAATTGAGAGCGGCTCATGAAGATCTTCAAAAGGAAAACGAGTCACTTCACGCCAAACAGATCAGTTCCGCTCAGGAAGGATTTGAACCACCATGTCTTAAATGCATTGAGCGTGATAATGCTACTTCTGTTGCTGAATGTTCTACTGCTGCTACTGTTGCAATATCTTCAACTGTTGATGTGGTAACTAACCCCTCTGCTGAGGACACCACTGCTATTGCTGATGAGAATGCTAGGTTGAAGACATTGCTTGAAATAGGGATGTACAAAAGTCTTAAAGGGCATCAGACATTATGTGATGTCCTCAAGAAGCAGATTCTGAACCGAAACCCTAGGAAAGAGGGTGTTGGGTTCGTAAGGAAAATGAATGCAGATGGCTCTTACTGGAAACCTAAGCAGTACCCCAAAACCATGTGGGTTGCTGCAAAGGAATCTTCAGCAGATCCATCCAATCTATCTGGCTTCACTTGTACTAACCCTATTATCATTGATGAATTCTTTGATGCAAACTATAAACTGTTTAAGAATCAGAATGGTGAAGTGTTTGCCAGGTACATTGGTACTAACTGCAGGAATGGACCGCCTATGAAGAAGATCTGGGTGCCCAAAAGGTGTTTGGAAAATCTTCCTGTGAATGTCTTCATGACACCTCACATGAAGAAGACAAACCTCGGACCAAAGGCTTCATATGGTCCAAAGGCTTCATACAGACAGAGGACTCACCTGAGTCGCACTAACGCAAATGTTTTGCAGGGAAACCATACTCAGGCATATGAATATGAGAGCAGTTCATCAAACCACCATGTTCATATGACCAAGAATTATTCTGCCTATTCTTTTGAGTACTATTGTCCACCTGCTAGACTGTTTGCTAGGGCTCCAAAGCCAAAATTCTCAGATGCTGCACTTAGACTTATTGCTTCTAAGCCACCCTTGAAGATGTGGGTGGCTAAGAAAGCTTAACTCTCTTTTGCAGGGAAAGGTCTCCAGCAAAAAACCAAAATCTTCTGACGCTATTGCTGGGGACCTTAAACATCTTGTAGGGCGCAAGATCAAATGCCCGAATGGCATTACTATGTACTTCGTTCCTGAATCGCATGCTACTCTCCCTATTAGTCCTAATCTGGATCTAAGTTTTCATAACCCACTGGTTCGTCAAATGTTTTTGCTTCACAATGCTCTTGGTGAAGCCTATCCCCCTAACTGCATTGTAGGGTACGACACCGGCGTCTTCAGAATGGATTATTGACAGTGGGTGTACAAATCACATGACTGGCAAAAGAAGCCTTCTTATGGACTCAACCTTACGTCCATCCGACAAGAGCCACATCACATTTGCTGACACTGGTAAAAGTTAGGTATTGGGTCTAGGTAGAGTTGCAATCTCAAGGGATCAACACATGGATAAAGTCATGCTTGTTGAATCCCTTGGCTTCAACTTAATGTCTGTCTCAATGCTTTGCGATTTGAACATGATCGTAATATTTGGAAAATATCGTTGCCTTGTACTAATGGAATCTGACAAGTCTCTAGTGTTTGAAGGGTATCGAAAAGATGATTTGTACGTGGTAGATTTCTCAGCAGGGCCACAGCTTGCAGTATGTCTTCTAGCAAAGGCTTCAGAATGCTGGCTTTGGCATCGGAGGCTTGGGCATGCTGGCATGAGGAACCTCCACACCCTTGCAAAGAAGAAGCATGTCATAGGCATCGAAGGTGTCAAGTTCAAGAAAGATCACTTATGCGGTGCATGTGAAGCAGGGAAGATGACGAGGGCAAAACATCCCTCGAAGACAATCATGACCACTACTCGACCCTTCGAACTGCTTCACATGGATCTTTTTGGTCCCACTCACTACTCAACTTTTACCACTACTGCTTGCCTCTATGGCTTCGTCATTGTTGATGATTACTCTAGATATACTTGGGTGCACATAATCCTTTACAAGACTGAAGTGCAGGATGTCTTCAGACGCTTCGCTAATCGAGCAATGAACAACTATGGCGCCAAGATAAAGCACATCAGAAGTGACAATGGCACTGAATTCAAGAACACTAGACTTGATACATATCTTGATACCTTGGGCATCACATATGAATTCTCAGCCCCGTACACGCCACAGTAGAATGGCGTCGTCGAACGCAAGAACAGAACACTCATTGAGATGGCCAGAACGATGCTAGATGAATACAAGACTCCAAGAAAATTCTGGCCTGAAGCCATTGACACTGCATGCCATACAATCAATCGTGTTTATCTTCACAAGCTTCTGAACAAGACATCTTATGAACTCCTAACTGGCAAGAAGCCAAATGTCAGTTACTTCAGAGTATTTGGCGCAAGATGCTGGATTAAGGACCCACATCACACCTCAAAGTTTGCACCTAAAGCACATGAGGGTTTTATGCTTGGATATGGAAAGGATTCGCACTCCTACAGAGTCTTCAATCTCTTTCATTACAAAGTGGTTGAAACAGTGGATGTGCGGTTCGATGAGACCAATGGTTCACAAAGAGAGCTACTGCTAAATGTGCTAGATGAAGTTCCATCTAGTGAATCAATCAAGCTAATGGGAACTGGAGAGATTATACCTTCTGAAGCTCATCCTGAAGAAGAACTTATCATCTCAGCACCTGATCCACATGAAGTCAATGCTCAGCCTGAAGACATTCCTCCCAACAACAACACAGATCAGCAAGAGCAAAGTCTTCACCCTGTACATCCTCGTGTTGCCAATGAAGTGCAGATTGACAAAATAATTGACAGCATCAATGCACCTGGTCCACTCACTCGTTCAAGGGAAACTCAGCTGGCAAATTTCTGTGGGCACTTCGCATTCGTCTCAATTGCAGAACCCAAGAAAGTTGAAGAAGCCTTCATGGAACCTGAATGGATTCAAGCTATGCAAGAAGAGCTTCAATAGTTTGAGCTGAACAATGTACGGGAACTGGTTAAGCGTCCTGATCCACGGAAGCACAATATAATAGGCACCAAATGGATATATCGCAACAAGCAAGATGAGCACGGTCAAGTTGTCAGAAAGAAAGCTCGTCTCGTTGCTCAAGGATATACTCAAGTGGAAGGCATTGACTTCGATGAAACATTTGCTCCTGTGGCCAGACTTGAAGCCATACGTATACTGCTGGCCTATGCAAATCATCATAACATACTTCTATATCAAATGGATGTGAAGAGTGCCTTTCTCAATGGCAAGATTGAAGAAGAAGTGTATGTTGCACAACCACCTGGGTTTGAAGATCCAAAACATCCTGACATGGTATACAAACTCAACAAGGCACTGTATGGCCTCAAACAAGCCCCTCGGGCCTGGTATGACACACTCAAATACTTCCTGAAGAGCAAAGGCTTCATACCTGGTTCCCTAGATCCCACTCTCTTCACGAAGACATATGATGGTGAACTGTTTGTGTGCCAAATTTATGTGGATGACATTATCTTCGGCTGCACCAATCAGAAGTACAGTGAAGAGTTTGGCTATATGATGCAAGAGCAATATCAGATGTCTATGATGGGGGAGCTAAAGTTCTTCCTCGGTCTTCAAATACGACAACAACGCAACGGCATCTTCATATCTCAAGAGAAGTATCTCAAAGAGTGCCTGAATAAGTTTGGTATGCAAGACTGCAAAGGCTTCACAACACCAATGCCAGCCAAACATCATCTGGGTCCCGACGACAATGGTAAAGAGTTCGATCAAAAGGTATACCGCTCCATGATTGGTTCTTTGCTTTATTTATGTGCATCTAGGCCAGATATTATGCTTAGTGTTTGCATGTGTGCTCGATTTCAAGCGGCACCAAAGGAGTCGCATCACTTAGCTGTGAAGCGAATTCTTCGATATTTGGCTCACACCCCAACTCTAGGATTATGGTATCCAAAGGGCTCAGAGTTTGATCTGGTTGGATTCTCGGATGCTGATTATGCTGGTGACAAGGTTGATCGGAAGTCTACATCAGGCACATGCCACTTTCTGGGACGATCACTTGTATGTTGGTCTTCAAAGAAGCAGAACTGTGTATCCCTCTCCACTGCTGAATCTGAATACATTGCTGCTGGATCTTGCTGCGCTCAGCTTCTGTGGATGAAGCAAACTCTCAAGGACTATGGCATTCATCTGAAGCAAGTGCCACTTTACTGCGACAATGAAAGCGTCATCAAGATTGCCAACAACCCAGTTCAGCACTCGAAGACAAAGCACATAGAAATTCGTCATCACTTTCTCAGAGATCATGTTGTGAAGGAAGATATTGATATCATACACGTCAACACTGAAGAGCAATTGGCAGATATCTTCACCAAGCCCTTGGATGAGAAGAGATTTTGCAAGTTACGGTGTGAGCTAAATATTCTGGAATCCTCAAATGTCCTGTGATCAGGCGCACATCCTAACACTTATGCATATTGATGACTTAGATGTGCAACACACGAAGTAACGTATATCTTCAATCAATGAAGACATACATTCTAAGTGTGAATACATTAATGTGGAATTTGACTTCAGAGCGCCACGATAATTGTGCGCCGTGTCTGGGTCTAATACTTCCTATACGGTGGGTAACGCCACCACCAAACGTTCTATTTTGAAGTGTTTCACTCATGGCGTTACCTTGCAATGTCTTCACATTTGGTTTGGCTTCAACCTCAACATGTCTTCACATTTGGTTTGGCTTCAACCTCAACATGTCTTCATGATTATCTTCACTATGTTGATTATATAGATATATATATATACTAGTGTTCTGTCCTCTACAGCATTCACTTATAGCTATGTCTTCTTGTTTGAATCTTTTGAACTAAGTGAATGTGATCGGACCCTAACCTCTCTATGCTTTCCATCTCAAATTCTATCTCTCCAAGTCATATGCATTCTACTGAAACTGTCGAATGTCTTCTCTGCGCCCTTGACAGCAGAAGACACAGAGACAACCTTTAAGTCCGTTTTCAATGCTCCCGTTTTCAATGCTCATTCATCCACATGACATTCGGAGAAGTAGGAACGACCACCCGACAATCCAGGCGTGCGTGGGACGTGGAACCAACCCCAAAATTCCGCATGATGGCCACGTGTTACTCAGATGCGAATCGCCAGGGGCACCTGTGTAATAGCGCAGCGCCGCCCCTGTACCTATAAATACACATTCACCGTGGTAATTATCTCTTCTTCCACCCTCGCACGAACCCTAGCGCCACCGCTAGCCCTCGACGATGCTGGCGACGAAGCGCTTCGCTGCCGCAACCTCTCCGACGCCGTCTTCACGCCGATCACAGACATCGTCCTCTCCGCCGTCACCGTAGGTGTCCTCCGTCGCCAAGTTTGGGCACGGAAGATTGAACTGCTCGGCCTCATCTCCCATTCCGTCTAGCATTTCTTGGTGTGGTAAATAAAACTCTCTTTTACAGCACTGTTGATCCTATGAATTCATCACTTTCTACCACAAGCAGTTTCTGTTCACACAAGTTAGATCTCTCTCATACTGCATCTCATAACATGCCTAGTATATTCACTTGTGCTTCACAAAGTAGTTAGATTCCTCACTTGTACTGATCTATGGATTCGTACAAATCTGGAACCAACTTCTTATCTATGAGTGAATGTCTTCGCACAATGAGGTCAATGTCTTCTAAACTGATTTATCTTCAAAATCTTCTGAGAATGCATATGACCTCTTCCCCTTCCCTCGCACCTTAATGCTGTCACAGGTACATGTCCATGGGAGAATCCTTTGGTTCTCATAGTCTGCATTCATTTGCAGAGTTCTTACAGCATCACATATATTCTCCTGAAGCCAGTTCCTGTTGGTCCAGCAAGAGAAATCCTTTGAAGCCTTTGAACGTCTTGAAGCCTTTCAAGTTAAAGTTTATGGTTTCATAGAAAGCAGCAAGGAAGGGGGGCAGACAACGTCGTGGCGGAACGTCCAGAGATCTGCCTGATGAACTCGCAGAAATGTACAAGACAGATCCTGAAGAGGATTACAGTCAGCGCAAGACCCGAATCCAATGGATTCGACGCTATTGGGCAGAACAATGGTTCAAATACCGCTTCACAACCCAAGAGTATGCTGAGAAAAGTGCCATCAAAAGGCCGTGGGGAGACATCCTATACAAGAATCTTGTACCCAGGTCCAGAAATGAAGCTATTGCCCAAAGCTTCTATCCATGCATGGTCCGTGGACCACAGCCTGATGATGCACATCCGTCGTCACTACTCTGGTGTCGTGACGACAATCTGTTCAAGCGCAACTTCCAGTTTGCCCAAAACTCAGCGAAGCATAACAAGAAGAAGTTTGGATTAGGCTTCAACCCTGGTCCCTCCGCACCAAGGGCAGATGGCACACGCGAGGCAGAACCCAATGTCATCGGTCCTTATGCCAACCTTGAAGGCCTCATTACCCGCATTTTGGTTCAAGGGACTGCAGTGAATGAGCCCCCAGCTGACTCTGAATCCGAAGAAGCTCCTGCAGTGGTGAAGCCAAAGCAGATGAAGAAGCCTAAAGCTTCAAAGCCAGCCCCGTCACCAAAAATCTCAAGGGCGAAGCCATTGGCAACTGCACCTCCTGAAGACAGTGTGCAGTCTGAAGATTTATCCCGCGTCTCCAAGCACCAGAAGGACAAGATGCCTCTGTCTCACACTGGCGAAGAGCTCACAGCTGCTGCCATTCTGCGCAATGATGACATTGACCTGTCCAGTGATGAAGACCTGGCAGATGACGCTCTTGAGCAGCTGATAAAGAGCAAAGAAGAAGCAGAAATCTTCAATGATCTGCCGCTCTTTGACGTCACCATCATCCACAACTTCATTGACGAGTGGTTTGACACGCCAAACATCAGCTTTGATGATCTGCAGCTACTCATTGGCCTCAGTGTCGCCTTCCAAGGAGCCATTGCTTCGGAACTAGCCATCGCCCATCGCGTTGTTCAGCTGAAGCAGAAAATTGACTATGAAAAAGCTCAGTTCAAGAAGCATGTGGCCAAGCTTAGCGTGCAAGATGTGAAGAACTTCAAAATCATGATGCACGAGCTCAAGGAAGCTTTTCTGAAGAAACGTGCCGAAGCTCAAGGTTCGCGTGAGCGCATGAAGACTCTGGCTGACAGATGTGTGCAAGCCTACAATGAGGCTGAAAAGCGCAAGGCACTTGGGCGTCCTGGCATCGACCCCAGGATGGCCGCAAAGAAGAAGAAGAAGCCTGCTACGGCTGAACCTGATGCACCAAGCCAAGAAGCAGCTCCGATTGTCTTCCCAACTGCAATAACTGGCTCGAAGCCAAAGAGACGGTCAACAACTTCAGAGCTCAAGAAGACAAGGACTGCTGAGGCTGCAGCCAGGAAGAGGAAATACTTTGAAGCCTCTCCTACCGCCCCCTCCAAGAAGAAGAGGAAGACCAAGAAAGCTCGGGCTGCTTTCACAGAGCCCTTGATAGTTGAACCCATTTCTATGGTTCATCCTGACGCAGAACGTCAAATGACAGTTCATGAGCCTGCTTCCACAGAGGCTCCTGAAGCTGAAGACATTCCAGCAGCTAATCCCATCGCTGCTGAAGACATTGGTCATCTTGACAATGTAGAAGATGATGCAGTCCTTCCTCAGCAAGACAACAGCGAACTCATCAGCATTGGTCGTCCACTGACGCCAATTGCACAGAATGCTTCATGGGCGGATCGCCCACAAGAGGAAGAAGACTATGAGGCCCAGCCCACTCCACCTCCACAGGCGTCGTCTGCGTTCCGCAGGCTTCGCAAAGGTCCAAGGCCTCAAGTCTCTGCTGAAGACATTCCGGCTGCATCAGCCGAAGACGAAGAAGTACCACAAGTCCCCCCGTCTCACCAAGAAGTAGTTCTTACGGAGAACGTGCTTGTGTCCGACCCTCCAGCTCGTCAAGTGGAGGATGAAACTCGTGAGGCTGCCACAACTAACAATGAAGCTAATGTGGAGCCCTCCCCAACAAAGGCATCAGAAGACAGCGAACCCACTGAGCCTGGGGCTTCTGTTCCTGAGTCTGCTGCCGATCCTCAATTCGACTATCATATTGAGCACAGACCTCAGGTCCAGAAGCCAATCCCAAGACTGCCAAGGTTCCCAGGTCCTGCATCAGCACCTGGCTCCTTCAACATCAATGGCTTCAAGGCAGACAATACATTCTTCAATAGCTCCAAGAACCCCTACTCAAGGGAAAGGGTTTCCTCAGATCGGTTCTGGAGCTATCCTCAGCGAAGCTACTACTCATGCATACTGTACAACCAAGGTCGCATCTTCCCACACAAGCGCCTTGACGTTGAAGCTGTAGCTGGTCTGCCCTGCCTAGAAGAAGCGTTGGATTGCTTCAAGCAAGTGGGTCTGCTGCAGTTTGTTACTGATGAAGAGCATTGGAATGAAGAGCTTCTGCTACAGTTCTATGCCACACTTCACATCAAAGGGTACATCAGAGATCCGAAGACTTGGGTCCTGGAGTGGATGACTGGCAACGTTCATCACGAAGCCAATGCATTTGACATCATTGAGCTCACTGGCTTGCCCACTCCTGGCGATTTCTTTGAGTAAGGCTGTCAGCTGCATACTAAAGCTATTGAAAGCATCTTTCAGCGGCCTGAACCTAATATGAGTCAGATGCTCAGCATGATGAAGCCATTGCCCCAAGATGCTGCTTATCCCACAGAGTTCTTCGTTGAAGACCTTGAGTACCTGCCAAGAACCATCTATCACATCATAAGGCGGACTCTCTGGCCCATTAAAGGGCACTCTCCAAATGCCAAGATTGAGGGTGCAATGAAGACTTTGAAATTCTATATCATTCATGGCAAATGCTTCAATGCACAGGACTTTTTCATTCGCCAACTTGCTGCATCAGCCTCTGATTTGTTTGGTTTGAAGTTCTACGCCCCTTGGGTAATGCGGCTGATCAAACTTCACTCTGCTATCTCGTATCAGCCCTCAGCCCGCAACCATCGGATCTTCTTGCCAGATGTGGATACCTCTGCTGAAGCCATCTATCCTGAACCGGCCAAGCAACCTCTAAGTCTTCAGAATGCAGAACACCAGAGCTTCACTCAAAACATTGAAGGAGTTGAAGCAGTCTCTAGGGTGTATCCATTGGCTGGCACTACACGTGCACCACGCCCTGCTTCCACTGAAGCCACTGACAGCACAACTGCTCCAAGACCCAAGAAGCACACTCATGTTCTCAATGACCGAGAGCTTCTTGTGGCCCTTCATCAAAAACAGGATAGGCATCATGACTGGCTGAAGCGTCAGATGAAAAGCCTCTTGGTGGATGTTAATCATCTTCGAAATCTTGCCACCAAGAATGCTTTTGTTACCCATGAAACCTGTCGACGTACATGGAAAGGGCTATCAATGATGTGTTCTGAAGCTGATCTTCAAGAGGATGGCTTCACTGAGCGATTCAAGTTTGACACCACACCTCCTAGAAGGGCTGATTAAAGCTTTACCAGCAATGCCCAACCTTGGTTTTACCATTTGCCACCTTGTAAGTGCATCTAGTGCCACCCCTAGTTGGTTTTGGAGTATTGACGACAAACCTAGTTGAGGGACTAATGTGTTTGTGAGAATTGCAGGATAACACAGGTAGAAGTCCCTCATTGATTCGGTTTTACTACCAGAGATGACCCCTAAAAATGTATGAAGACATTGAAGTCAAAGGTGGTATATGAAGATATTCACATTGAAGACTATGACAAGAGAAGACACGATATGAAGCCTATGGAGCTCGAAGACTTAGATCTTTCGTAGTTCTTTTTCTTTTGTGTTGAGTCATAGGAACCACCGTACTGTTAAGTGGGGTCCAAGAGAACCAGTCAGAATGACTGAAGTGATGCCTAAACAAAAACCTATGTCTTCGAGTGAAGACTATGAGAGAAAATCTTGTCCAGAGTCGGACAAGTCAGCTTTGCTTGTAGCCCAAGTAAAGTTGCCGTGTGGGTTTGAAATCTGACCGTTGGAACACGTGTCAGTTCCTTAGTGACCCAAGGTCATTTCGGACAAATCAGGTCGGGTTGCCAAGTGGCTATATATAGCCCACCCCTACAACCATAAACGGTTGGCTGCTCAGATTTAGTGCACGGCTTTTGTCGTTTGAGAGCAACCCACCTCGAAGCCTTTAAGAGAGAGAATTCCTTGCGAGGATAAAGCCCTAACCACCCAGAGCCAGAGAGAATTGGGCATCACTTAAGTCTTCTTGTCTGAGTGATCTGAAGACTTATTACACTTGAGGACTGTGCATCCTCCAGCCGGTTAGGCGTCGCGTTCTGAGCATCCAAGAGACATTGTGGATTGCCGGTGAACGAAGTCTGTGAAGGTTTGGGAGTCTACCTTGAACACTTACCAGAGTGATTGGGCGAGGTCTGTGTGACCTTAGCTCAAGGAGAATACGGTGAGGACTGGGTGTCCTGAGCTGCGTGTTCAGGACTGGGTGTCCGGGACTGTGTGTCCTAAGGTTTAAATACCTAGCCGCTCCAACCAGACGTACAGTTGTCACAGCAACTAGAACTGGTCCAACAAATCATTGTCTTCAATGAGTCACTGGTTTCATCTTCACTTCCTTTACTTACTGTTACTCATTGTGAAGTCATTGCATGTCTGTTCTATCTTTTGTCTTCACAACGTGAGTGTATTATCTGTTTGGCTTCGCAATATCTTCCTACCTGATCCTTACTACACTGCAGCTATTTGTCATTGTGCTTTCACTCTATTGAACCCCCCGGCCAGTGCTCATCTGAGTGTTGGTCCGAACCAGGCAGCCTGCGGGGCCACCTCAGGGAAACTCGAGGGTTGGTTTTACTCGTAGCTTGACCTATCTGAGTGTGCCCTGAGAACGAGATATGTGCAGCTCCTATCGGGATTTGTCGGCACATTCGAGCGGTGTTGCTGGTCTTGTTTTAACCTGTCGAAATGTCTTGAAGAACCGAGGTATCGAGTCTGATCGGAACGTCTCGAGAGGAGGTCTATTCCTTCGTTGACCGTGAGAGCTTGTCATGGGCTAAGTTGGGACTCCCCTGCAGGGATTTCAACTTTCGAAAGCCGTGCCCGCGGTTATGGGCAGATGTGAATTTGTTAATGTCCGGTTGTAGATAATTTGAACCTTAACTTAATTAAAATGAATCAACCGAGTGTGTTACCGTGATGGCCTCTTCTCGGCGGAGTCCGGGAAGTGGACACGGTGTTGGAGTAATGTTTGCGCAGGTTGCTCTCTAATTTCTCGCTCGCACTTTGCCTCCTCTTCTCGCTCTTTTTTGCGAATAAGTTAGCCACCATATATGCTAGTCGCTTGCTGCCGCTCCACATATATTTACCTTACCCTACCTATAAGCTTAAATAGTCTTGATCGCGAGGGTGCGAGATTGCTGAGTCCCTGTGGCTCACAGATTACTATTACACCAGATGCAGGTCCAGATGATTCCGCTCCAGGTGACGCGCTCGAGCTCAAGTGGGAGTTCGACGAGGACTCACAACGTTACTATGTTTCCTTTCCTGATGATCAGTACTGGTGCCTTGTTGGGGGTGATCGGGACCGTGTCGCATGTTGGGTTATCTTTTATTTTGGCGCCGTAGTCGGGCCATGAGTGTTTGGTTGATGTATGTTATTTATGTACTTGATTGACGTGGCGAGTGTAAGCCAACTATGTTATCCCTTCTTGATTATCTATATTACATGGGATGTTTGTGATGATTGCCTGACTTGCGACATATGCCTTCAATGCGATTATGTCTCTAAGTCGTGCCTCGACATGTGGGAGATATAGTCGCATTGAGGGTGTTACAAGTTGGTAATCAGAGCCTTCCCCGACCTTAGGAGCCCCATTGCTTGATCATTTTTAGCAGCCGAGTTGTGTCTAGAAAAAATGTTTTGAGTCATTTAGGAATTATATATCGGAGAGTTTAGGAATTCTTTTTACTTCCCAGTCTCCTCATCGCTCTAGTAAGGCATCCTGACGTAGAGTTTTGACTCTTCTCTTCTCAAATTTCACTAAAAAAAATTTAGGATCACGCGGGTATATTGGAATCGTTCCGATGGTTTTATGATGAGAACATTGTCTTGGTGCCTCCTGTCAGGGGTTTAGTGGAAGTGTCCCGGGGAGTTGAGCTCTGAGGTGTTGTCATCATAATTTTATCGTTGCAATTCTGGAATACCTGAGATTAGCACGCCGACATCAAAAATCTCTTTTATGCAGTTCGTTGGTGAGATAACCTCGACGCCACCCAGTACTGGGGCGGGAGTTCGGGAGTATCGCCATAACTTGTATAACGGATGCTTTTCGAAGGTTGAAGTAGATGGTTTACGAAGTTTTTCTCGGTTATGTGTTGAAGGATGGATACAGCTAGATGTAGGATTTGCTAGTTTGGGTGAGATATTATGCTTCCCCTGTATCCCCAACACCTGATTGCATAACCGGAAAGGTTCGGGAGTTTCATAGGTGGGAATTCTTGTAGCTCTAGTTCTTCTTCCACGGATATTGGTTTGAGATTGGGATTTCTTACCGACTATTCGTTCTTGATCTATACCTTCTTGATTTATTTCTCTACCTTAATTCTGCGTGGCTTCTCAATTTATGGATGTGTGACCATTTCAAGAGGAATGCATTCGTTCATTTTGTTCGAATGTGAAGACTATATGTTGCAATTTTCATTCCGTTGGATTCAGCTTCAATATTGTCTATCAATGTGGTAATGGTGGTCAACCTCTTCAGGATGGCTCCTCCAACGCGCATGACTCTGAATCCAGATCCGCTACCACCTCCACCTCCTCCGGAGGCATGGCAAGCTGTGATGGCCGCAAACAATGCAAACACATAGTTGATCATGCAAATTCTCCAAGAGCGCAATCAAGGCAACCAAGGGAATCAAGGCAACAATCAGAATCACTTTGCTACACTCAACCAGTTCCTTGCTAATGGGCCAAAGACTTTCAGCAATTGTGTTGAGGCAACCGATGCTGATGATTGGCTCGTGGATCTGTGCAAGCATTTCGAGTGCAGTAACGTCAGGCTTGAAGATTTCGTCAAGTTCGCTTCCTTCCAACTCAAAGATCAAGCTGCAGAATGGTTCCAGCAGTACAAGGATTCCAGAGGTGGACGTGTTATCACTTGGGAGGAATTCCGTCAAGATTTCCGAGCTCATCATATTCCCAGAGCGTGGTTGAAAGTAAGCGTGAGGAATTCCGCAACCTGAAGCAAGGCTCTTTGTCTGTCTATGACTACAACAAGTTGTTCCAGAAGCTCGCCCGCTTTGCCAAGCAGGACGTACCTGATGAGAAGAGCATGATATACCAGTTCCGGGGTGGTCTCAGAGAAGAAATTCAGCTAGCTCTTGTTCTTTTTGAGCCCTTGAGGTACGATGAGTTCTACAACATGGCACTGAAGCAAGAGGCTGCTCAGTTGAGGTGTGATGCTTCCAAGAAGCGAGTCAGAGATGTTACTCCTTCTTCCTCTACTCAAGTGGCCAAGCAGCAGAAGTATTGGCTTCCTCCTCCTCCGTTCCGTCAGCCGTATCAGCAGAAGAGCAAAGGTTGCAGTGGTTCTTCCCACCCACCCAACCCTGGCTTTCAGAACAAGACTTCGTCTCAAGCTCCAAGATCGAGTGCTCCGTACCACCGTCCACTTTCAGAGGTCACGTGCAACAAGTGCCAACAGAAGGGTCACTATGCCAACAAGTGTCTCAACCAGAGGCGTCTTCCTCCTCCTCCTCCTGCCAGATCGGCAAGTACAACTGTGGTCAAGCATAACCCCAAGCACGCCAAGGTCAACTTGCTGAATGCAGCTCAGGCAGAGGACTCGTCAGATGTGATCATGGGTAACCTTCCTGTTAACGATATTCCTGCAAGAGTTTTTTTTGACACTGGTGCATCGCATTGTTTCATGTCAAAGCCATTTTTTACCAAGCATGAGTTCGTTTCTTCTCATTTGGGTAGACAAATGGATATCGTTTCTCCTGGCAAACGTTTGAGTGCAAGTCTGGAGGTGCCAGATGTTACTATCACGTTGGGTGACTACAAGTTCCTTTCTTACCCAATGGTTCTTGGCAACTCGGATATTGATCTTATTCTCGGAATGGATTGGCTTTCTAAGCACAAGGCACATCTTGATTGTGCTGCCAGGCAGATTCAATTGACTCATTCGTCTGAGGATGTAATTGTCTTTGCCGCTCGGGATAATACTATCCGTCTGTTTTCTCTCAATGAGAAGGGTGAACTCGATGCTATCTCGCAAATTCCAGTCGTTTGCGAATATCAAGACGTCTTTCCAGAAGAGCTTCCAGGAATGCCTCCGCACCGGCCAGTTGAATTCGTTATTGATCTTGAGCCCAACACGAAACCTGTGTGCAAGCGTCCTTACAAGCTCGGACCTGAAGAGTTGAAGGAGCTAAAGAAGCAACTCAATATTCAAGAAAAAATGGGTCTCATCCGGCCTAGTTCTTCTCTGTGGGGTTGTGGTGTTCTTTTTGTGAAGAAGAAGGATGGAACGAACCAACTTTGTGTTGATTACCGTCCATTGAACAAGAAGACCATCAAGAACAAATACCCACTTCCCAACATCAATGAGCTGTTCGAACAACTCAAAGGTGCCCAAGTATTCTCCAAGCTTGATCTCCGTATGGGTTATCATCAGATTCGAATCCGTGAGCAAGATATTCCCAAGACGGCTTTCAGGATAAGCTATGGTTCATATGAGTACACTGTCATGTCTTTTGGCCTCGTCAACGCTCCTCCGACGTTCTCTCGCATGATGAACTTCATATTCAACGCCTACACCAATGCCTTCGTTTTGGTCTATCTCGACGACATTCTGGTTTTCTCGAAGAACAAGGAAGATCATGCCAAGCACTTGCGTTTGGTGCTTGATAAGCTCAGAGAACATCAGTTCTACGCCAAGTTCTCCAAGTGTGAATTTTGGCTCGATGAGGTTCTTTATCTTGGTCATATCATCTCTGCCAAGGGCATTGCCGTGAATCCTGAGAAGGTGTCTGCAATTGTGAATTGGGAACCTCCTCAGAACGTGAAGCAACTCTGTAGCTTCCTCGGTCTCGCAAGCTACTGCCAAAGATTCGTTGAAAACTTTTCTAAGATCATGAAGCCTCTCTCAAATCTTCTCCAGAAGCACGTCAAGTACGTTTGGTCTCCGGAGTGTGACATTGCTTTAAACACTTTGAAAGAGAAATTGATCACTGCTCCAGTTCTGACTCCGCCTGACGAATCCAAGCCGTACGAGGTCTTTTGTGATGCCTCTCTCCAAGGTCTTGGCACAGTTTTGATGCAAGAGAAGAAAGTTGTTGCTTATACATCTCGCCAGTTGAAGCCCAATGAGAAGAACTACCCCACTCATGATCTCGAGTTGGCGGCAGTTGTGCATGCTCTTTTGACTTGGAGACATCTTCTATTGGGAAGAAAAGTGGACATTTTCACTGATCACAAGAGTCTCAAGTACATCTTCACTCAGCCTAATCTCAACCTCAGGCAAACTCGATGGGTCGAAATGATTCAAGAGTATAATCCAAGTATCGAGTATACTCCAGGAAAGGCCAATGTGATTGCTGACGCATTGAGCAGAAAGGCTTATTGTAACAGCCTGATTCTCAAGCCTTATCAACCCGAGCTTTGTGAAGCTTTCCACAAACTTAAACTGCAAGTTGTTCCTCAAGGTTTCCTCGCCAACCTTCAAGTCTCTCCTACTCTGGAAGACCAGATTCGCCAAGCTCAGCTTCTTGATGCTATGGTGAAAAAGGTGAAGATTGGGATTGCCAAGAGTCAACCCAAGTACAAGTGCTACCGCCTTGATGACAAGGATACTCTCTTCTTTGAGGATCGTATTGTTGTGCCCAAAGGTGAACTTCGTAAAGTGATCATGAACGAGGCTCACAATTCTCTCCTCTCCATTCACCCTGGGAGCACGAAGATGTATCAGGACCTTAAGCAGGCTTATTGGTGGACCCGAATGAAGCGCGAGATTGCTTAATTCGTGAATGAATGTGATGTCTGCAGAAGAGTGAAGGTAGAACACCAAAGGCCAGCAGGTCTCCTCCAACCTCTTGCCATTCCAGAATGGAAGTTTGACCACATTGAAATGGAATTCGTGTCTGGATTTCCAAAGTCCAAGCGTGGCAATGATGCTATATTCGTTGTCATCGACAAACTCACCAAAGTGGCTCACTTTCTGCCTATCAAAGAGTCGATCACTGCAGCTCAATTGGCGGAGCTCTATACCTCTCGAATTGTCTCTCTGCACGGTATTCCTCAGGTGATCTCTTCAGACCGTGGCAGCATCTTTACCTCCAAGTTTTGGGATTCTTTTCAGAAGGCCATGGGCACCAACATCCGCTTCAGCACAGCTTTCCATCCTCAAACTAGCGGTCAAGTCGAGCGTGTCAACCAGATTCTTGAATATATGCTCAGGGCTTGTGTGATCTCCTTCGGCATGAAGTGGGAGGATTGCCTTCCTTATGCTGAATTATCCTACAACAACAGTTTTCAAGCAAGTTCGGGCAAGGCCCCATTTGAAATTCTGTATGGCAGGAAGTGCCGTACCCCTCTCAACTGGTCTGAAACTGGTGAACGTCAGCTTTTGGGTAATGACTTAATCACAGAGGCAGAGGAAATGTGCAAAGTCATTCGTGATAACCTCAAAGAAGCCCAATCCCGTCAGAAGAGCTACTATGATAGTAAGCACCGTGATTTGGCTTTCGAGATCGAAGATCAGGTTTACCTCCGTGTCTCTCCTATGAAAGGTACTTGTCGCTTAGGTATCAAAGGGAAGCTTGTCCCCAGATACATGGGACCTTTCAAGATTGTCAGCAAGAGAGGCGACCTCGCCTATCAACTCGAGCTTCCTTCAAACTTTGCAAATGTTCATGATGTGTTCCATGTCTCTCAGCTCCGAAAGTGCTTCAAGACTCCTGACCGTACCGTCAACTTCGAGGACATTAAGCTCCAAGAAGATCTCTCTTATCGTGAGCACCCAGTTGCTATTCTTGAAGAGACTGAACGCAAGACTCGCAACAAGTCAATAAAATTTCTCAAAGTCAAGTGGTCACACCATTCCGACCGTGAAGCTACCTGGGAAAGCGAGGATCACCTCCGTTCTGAGTACCCAGCGTTCTTTCAGTACTAGATCTCGGGACGAGATCCTTTCGTAGTGGTGGAGTGTTGTAACACCCCGGATGTAACTTTCCAAATTTGTACTCCAACTCTTGCCGTTTCTGGCGTTAAGTTATTTTATTTTCTCGGGTTCGGGTTTTTGTCTCCGTGTGTTGTTATCATTGTCATGCATCTCATATCATGTCATCATGTGCATTGCATTTGCATACGTGTTCATCTCTTGCATTCGAGCATTTTCCCCGTTGTCCGTTTTGCATTCCGGCGCTTCGTTCTCCTCCGGTGGTCATTTCTAGCTTTCTTTCGTGTGTGGGGATTAAACATTTCCGGATTGGACCGAGACTTGCCAAGCGGCCTTGGTTTACTACCGGTAGACCGCCTGTCAAGTTTCGTATCATTTGGACTTCGTTTGATACTCCAACGGTTAACCGAGGGACCGAAAAGGCCTCGTGTGTGTTGCAGCCCAACACCCCTCCAATTTGGCCCAAAACCCACCTAACTCTGCTCCATCATCTAGAGCATTCGATCACGATCGCGTGGCCGAAAACCGCACCTCATTTGGACTCTCCTAGCTCCCTCTATGCCTATAAATAGGTCCTCCTCAAAAATCTCGGATCCCCCTCCCCGAAACCCTTGATCCACCCTCACCGCGCCCGCCGGACATATTGCCACCGACGGACATTGTCCGGTCCGCCTCCCCGCTGCCACGTGGCACTCCGCCGTTGGTCCGCGCCTCGCGGGACCGCATCACCGACGCCTCCCACCGCGGCCCACGGGAGCCCAGGGCAGGCCCCCCCAGACCCGCGCGCGCCGCCCGCCTCGTCCGGGTGCCCCGCCGCCCGATCCACCGCGTCGCCGCCTCCGCCGTCGTCACCGACTTCGCCGGCGCTGCCTCACGCCACCACCGGACGCCGCGCCAAGCTCGGGTCGCCGCCGCCTCGATTCGCTGCTCCGCCGCCGCGCCCGGAGCCCAAGACCTCGCCGCCGTGCCGCCCCGGTCTGGATCCGGCGGATCCCGCCCGGTCCGGCCACCTCTGCTAACTCCGGCGAGCCCCGCACCCTCCTCCGACAAAACTCCGGCCGGCCGACCTCATTTTGCGTGCAGATCCAGATCTGTGAACAGTAAACCCTAGAGGTTGTTTTTCTTCTAAGTCCCAAAATTCCAGATCCAAGTGCTCCTGTTCGTGGCCTCGTAACTTTGCATCCGTAGCTCCGATTCATGCATATAGCATATAAAAATGTTCATCTCAGAGAGTACATCATTTCATTCCATTGCATCATTTTCATTTGAGTTCATATTGATGCCCGAAATGCTGTTAGAAGAGAGCTACTTGAGATAATTGTCAGATCTGCTGCTCCTTTTAGCTTTTTGTCATTTTTGCCATGATTATTGTGTACATGATATGCCCTGATGCTCTACATATGTTTTGTTAAGGGTTTTGTCATCTCTCCAGAGATGCAACCCATGTATTTTTGTGATGTGTGTGGTGACTGTGCAAGCTTGCAAAGTGAGGCACTTGGTATTTCTGATTTCAGGGACTTAGCATTTCCACTAAGTCCTTGAGCTGTTTATCTCATGTTGTCATATGTTCATGTTGTTTCCGAGCGATCCGTGCCTCTTTTGAGGATGATCAGTAAGGATGTTTTATTAATATTGCAGTGCTCTATCCATCCATGTCTTTGTTTGCAATTATGGAGCACCCTAGCTTGAGTCAATCGAGCTCTACTTTTGCTACTTTGTGAATCTGGGCAGATTGTCAACTTGTTTGCAATTTTGCCGATGATGTTGTAGTTGATCCGTGCATGCTATACTATTGTTCTTGCCATGTCTAGTTTGAATTTTGTGTGTTCTTGATAGATGTGTGCTTAGCTTATCATGACTTGCACCGTAGTGAGTGCATCGAGCTCGTAAACATGCCTACTTGAGTTATGTTTCAGCATGTGCCAGTTTTCACTAAGTCTGAAAACTGTTTATGTTTTTGTTATGTTCACATGCTTGTTAGTATATTTTATGATCCCTTTTGGCTCAAGGTCACTAAGGGACTTTTGTTAAGCTATTTGAGTAGCTCAATGCCATGTCTTACTTTGTCTTTTTCAGGTCCTGTAGCATGCTGTTTCGTTGCTCCGAAGAGTGCTACTTGGTCTGAAATTCCAGACAAGTGTTAATTTCACTAAGTCTGAGATCTGTTTACCATATGCAGTTTTGCCATGCTTGTTTGAACCTGTTAATGGATGAATTGGCCGTAGCTCAGTGCTAGATTTTTGTTAAGCATCTTGTATGGAACCCTGCCATGTATTTTGTTGTCATGTTTGAGTGCTGTAGCATGTCCTTTTCGTTGCATTTAGATGACTACTTGCTGTAAATCGCAGACCGGTGTCATTTTTGAATCGCTTGCCATTTCCAAACCGTAACTCCGATTCCGGCGTTCTTTATATCGTTTTCAAGCGATTTCATCTCATCTTTCCAGTGGCACACTTGGATTCCCAAGTTGAGGCCAGGTTCATGCATCCCTTGTCAACTCTTGCATATGCATCCCGCATCGCATCCGGCATAGCATATCATCATTGCACCATATTGTTTGATCCTTGCACGTGGTTGATTGTGTCCTTGTTGCTTGTTTGTCTTGTTTGGGTAGAGCCGGGAGACGAGTTAGTTAACGAGGAGCCCGTTGAGTTTGCTTTCGAGGATCCAGTCAACTCTGACAACTTTGCAGGCAAGATTATCATACCCTCGAAATCACTACTATCTTTGCTATGCTAGTTTGCTAGCTCTTTTGCTATGCCAATGCTACGATGCCTACCATTTGCTTTCAAGCCTCCCAAATTGCCATATCAAACCTCTAACCCACCACGTCCTAGCAAACCATTGATTGCCTATGTTACCGCTTTGCCCAGCCCCTCTTATAGCGTTGCTAGTTGTAGGTGAAGATTGGAGGCCGTTCCTTGTTGGAACATTTATTTACTTGTTGGGATATCATTATATTGCCATGTTATCTTAATGCATCTATATACTTGGTAAAGGGTGGAAGGCTCGGCCTCTCTCCTAGTGTTTTTTTCCACTCTTGCTGCCCTAGTTTCCGTCATATTGGTGTTATGTTCCCGGATTTTGCGTTCCTTACGCGGTTGGGTTATAATGGGAACCCCTTGATAGTTTGCCTTGATTAAAGCTTTACCAGCAATGCCCAACCTTGGTTTTACCATTTGCCACCTAGCCTCTTTTCCCTTGGGTTACCGGAGCCCGAGGGTCATCTTGTTTTAAACCCCCCCGGGCCAGTGCTCATCTGAGTGTTGGTCCGAACCAGGCAGCCTGCGGGGCCACCTCGGGGAAACTCGAGGGTTGGTTTTACTCGTAGCTTGACCTATCTGAGTGTGCCCTGAGAACGAGATATGTGCATCTCCTATCGGGATTTGTCAGCACATTCGGGCGGTGTTGCTGGTCTTGTTTTAACCTGTCGAAATGTCTTGAAGAACCGAGGTACCGAGTCTGATCGGAACGTCTCGGGAGGAGGTCTATTCCTTCGTTGACCGTGAGAGCTTGTCATGGGCTAAGTTGGGACTCCCCTGCAGGGATTTGAACTTTCGAAAGCCGTGCCCGCGGTTATGGGCAGATGGGAATTTGTTAATGTCCGGTTGTAGATAACTTGAACCTTAACTTAATTAAAATGAATCAACCAAGTGTGTTACCGTGATGGCCTCTTCTCGGCGGAGTCCGGGAAGTGGACACGGTGTTGGAGTAATGTTTGCGCAAGTTGCTCTCTAGTTTCTCGCTCGCGCTTTGCCTCCTCTTCTCGCTCTTTTTTGCGAATAAGTTAGCCACCATATATGCTAGTCGCTTGCTGCCGCTCCACATATATTTACCTTACCCTACCTATAAGCTTAAATAGTCTTGATCGCGAGGGTGCGAGATTGCTGAGTCCCTGTGGCTCACAGATTACTATTACACCAGATGCAGGTCCAGATGACTCCGCTCCAGGTGACGCGCTCGAGCTCAAGTGGGAGTTCGACGAAGACTCACAACGTTACTATGTTTCCTTTCCTGATGATCAGTAGTGGTGCCCTGTTGGGGGTGATCGGGACCGTGTCGCATGTTGGGTTATCTTTTATTTTGGCGCTGTAGTCGGGCCATGAGTGTTTGGTTGATGTATGTTATTTATGTACTTGATTGACGTGGCGAGTGTGAGCCAACTATGTTATCCCTTCTTGATTATCTATATTACATGGGATGTTTGTGATGATTGCCTGACTTGCGACATATGCCTTCAATGCGATTATGTCTCTAAGTCGTGCCTCGACACGTGGGAGATATAGTCGCATCGAGGGTGTTACACGCAACCCCCTCTCTGCCGCTGCGTCGTGCTACCTCACCGCCACCCCTCCACCTGCGCGGCTGAGCCAAGACGTCGTCGACCCCGTCACCGCGTTCTTCAACAACGGCGACACTCAGCTCCCTCCCCCACCACGCGTCGACCTGGGGCACGCTGAGCTCGAGGAGGCTGTCGCGGATGCCCTCGCCGTCCCGCTGGAGTTCGGCAACGACCATGCAGATGCCAGCGGGACAAAGGCGTTGACCTCCGAGGGGCCCACCGCAGGCATGCAGTCAGCTACGGTCCACGCATGCAAGACCACGGCTCCCCGGACTGCAACCACGACTGAACTCGGGGCGGTGACCCACCAGGTGCAACAGATGCAGATCAGACAAGACGGCGCCGCCGCCCGGCTCCTCTTCCGCGACACCCCGGAGCCCCTCCTCGCCGCTGCGCCTCCGGCCCGCGGGCCTTCGGCGCCGCCCAAGACGCGCGCTCCTTCGGCCCCTGTCAGGCACAGCGCTCGCCAGGCGTCCAACCCCTCCTCCACCCCGGTGGCGCAGCAGGCCACCCTGCGCCTGGTCAAGGAGCTCGGCGTGCTTGGCCCAAGAGAGTGGATGACGGTGAAGACGGCGGAGGCGCTGCTGCGGCGTTTCGACGAGCCCCTCTCGGAGGACAACATCGACTGCATTGCCAGGCTCACGCGCCTCGACGTCCAGGCGCTGTGCGCCATGGCCAGCCTGGCCGGCCCTGACGGTGCAACCCAAGAGTGATCCATGTTAGTCGCCAGTTTAGTTCGCCTCCGGTGGCAGCTGCCCTTCCAGTAGCCTGAGTTAGGTTTTTATTCCATGATTAGTGTAGGGCTACGAGGATTAGCTAGACGTCAGTGTAATTTGGGGCCTATTGGTGGACATTGGATCTCCTCGATCGTTCGGTGGTGTAGTTGTATTTGTTTCATCTCTGAAATAGTAACAGTTTCATCGCCGGAGAATTTCTGTTTGCCTGATGAATAGCACAACCATTCCAATAATGAATTGGAACGTCCGTGGCCTGAACTCGCTGGCGAAGAGGGCCACCATTTGCGAGGTTGCAGACGCCCACAACCTCGCTCTGCTGTGCTTGCAAGAGACGAAGATCGATGCCTGGACGCCAGGGCTGGTCAGAGAGGATGGAGGCCGCAGACTTGACAACTGCGCTGTGCTGCCGGCGTTGGGCACCCGTGGTGGCGTCGCGATTTTCTGGGACTCCTCCAAGATCACACTCGCCACGCAATTTGTAGGGCAATTCTCCATCACTGCCAGAGCTTTCCTCCCCCACGGTGGTCTCTTCTTTTGGATCACCACTGTCTACGGCCCAACTGACGACACCAGGAAAGATGACTTCCTCGAGGGGCTGAGCAGAAGCAGACCACCTCTTGGCGATCCGTGGCTGATCAACGGTGATTTTAACGTCATCTACGAGGCAAGAGATAAGAGCAACCACAACATCAACAGGAGGGTCATGAGCAGATTTAGGGATGCAATCGACCGGGCTTGCCTGCGAGAGATAAAGTGCAAAAACAGGCGCTTCACATGGAGTAACGAGAGAGAAAACCCTACCTTTGTCGCCATAGACAAAGTCTTCTGCAACCAAGAATGGGAGGCAATCTTCCCCTCCTACACACTCATGGCTGCATCCACTTCCTGCTCCGATCACTGCCCCCTGCTACTCACGGATGCAGTGGCACCACCACGCAAAGCAGTTTTCAAATTTGAATCCTTTTGGCCTAAATTCCCGCACTTTCAGCAGACGGTCCAGAGGGCGTGGCAAAGACCAGTAAACCACTGATGCCCCTTCACCAGGATGAAAATCAAGCTAAAAAGAGCAGCAGCAAACCTGAAGATCTGGGCAAAGAGCATTTTCAGCAACACCAAAATGCAGTTTCACATTGCGACTGAGGTGGTGCTGAGACTTGATGTGGCGCAGGAAAAGCGCCAACTAACGCAAAGAGAATTCTGGCTGAGGAAAACCTTGAAGCTGAAGATTGTGGGACTCGCGGCTCTCGAGCGAGTAAGGAAGAGGCAGGCAGCACGAACCACCTGGCTCAAAGCGGGCGATGCAAAGACAACATTTTTCCAGGCCAAGATCAACTCTCGCAGAAGAAAGAACTTCATCCACTGTTTGGAGTCGGAGTGCAAACAAGCCATGGATCACAAAGAAAAGGCAGAAATGATCCATGACCATTTCACTGCGCTCCTGGGAAGCAAGGCGAGAAGGACGAAGACGATCGACTGGGATAGAATCCAGCTGCCCAGTCTGCAGGCCGATGCAAGCCTCGACAACCCTTTCACCGAAGAAGAAGTCTGGGCGGCAATCTGCGCGTCCCTGGCAGAGAAGGCACCAGGGCCGGACGGCTTCAGCGGGGTTTTCTTCCGTGCATGCTGGCAAACGATCAAGACAGACGTCATGACAGTCTTCCATGCATTCTGTCAGCTCGCCGGAGGTGATTTTGCAGCTCTGAACCGCGCCATGATCATCCTTCTGCCAAAGAAAGATGGCGCTACAAAACTGTCGGATTTCCGCCCAATTAGCCTCATCCACTCAGTGCCAAGCTTATTGCAAAAGTGCTATCGATCAGACTAGCGGGGGTGCTTGATCAGCTCATCTCGCCAGCCCAGAGCGCATTCCAGAAGAAGAAGGGCATCCACGACAGTTTCCTCTACGTCCAGAGCACATTGCGACAGTTTAAAAGGAAGAAATCATCGATGCTCCTACTAAATATCGACATCGCAAAGGCTTTCGACACGGTGTCATGGGAATACATCCTCGAGCCGCTGCAACGCATGAATTTCCCGACGCGCTGGCGGGACTGGATCGCGCTCCTCCTCTCCACCGCGTCTTCCACCTGCCTGCTGAACGGAGACCTGGGCCCTGCGATCCTTCATCAGCGAGGACTTCGGCAAGGCGACCCACTCTCGCCGATCCTCTTCATCCTGGCAATTGACCCCCTCCACCGGCTGCTAGAGGCGGCACAGCAGACCGGCGCCATCGCGCCACTGCCGTCCGGTGCCGCGCGTTTGCACGTCACGCTATACGCGGACGACGCGATCTTCTTCGCCAATCCGTTGCGCCAGGAGATCGACGCCATCATGCTGCTCCTGGAGGGGTTCAGAGACGCGACGGGGCTGCGCGGCAACCCTTAGAAGTCGTCGGCGACAGCCCTAAACTGCACCAACGTAGACCTCATAGACGTCCTTCAAAATTTCGGCGGCACCAGAACAGGCTTCCCGATCAGATATCTAGGCCTCCCGCTATGCATCGGCAGGCTTCGACTCGTGCACATTCAGTACCTCCTCGACCGCATTCGCGCAAGGTTAGTAGCTTGGAAAGGCCGTCTCCTGCCGATCGCAGGGCGCCGCGTACTTGTCAGGTGTGTCCTGTCTGCGCTGCCGGCTTTCGCCATGGCCGTGCTACGCATCCCCAAGAGGTTCTACAAGGATGTAGACAAGGCACGACGTCGGTTTTTGTGGGCACAAGACGAGGAGGTCACCGGAGGTAGATGCAAAGTGAACTAGCAACTTGTCACGTCCCCGATCAAGGATGGCGGCCTCGGCATCCCCAACATGGAGCGGTTCGCGCGCGCCTTGCGCCTCCGCTGGCTTTGGCTGGCATGGATGGACCCGGCCAGGCCATGGACGCACCTGGAGTTGCCTTGCGACGACAAGGACAGAGCACTCTTCGCCTCGGCAACGACGGTGAGAGTGGGCGACGACAACAGAGCACTCTTCTGGCACTGCTCCTAGATCGGCGAGCAACCGCTACGGCAAGATTACCCCGACCTCTACAGGCGCTCAACCAGGAAGAACCGCACTGTCGTGGAGGCGCTACGCGATGACAGATGGATCATGGACCTCAGATGCGGCAGCAGCCTGGAAATCATCCCCCAGGTCGTGCTGCTGCAGCGACGCATCAGAGAAGCCAACTTGGCGCTACAGGGAGGGACCGAGGACAAGATCACCTGGAAGGCCGATGGAGACTACACGGCGAGGTCAGCGTACCACTCTCAGCTCCCCCCGCAACCAGCCTCGGCCATGAAAGGCTTGGTATGGAAGATCTGGGCACCCGAAAAGATCAAGTTCTTTCTCTGGCTACTCCACCAAAATCGGCTCTGGTGCAACGATCGCCTACAACGCAGGGGCTGGGAAAATCCCTACTTCTGCCAGCTCTGCTGCCGCAACCTTGAGTCCTCCTTCCACCTGATTTGGTTATGCAACATATCGAAGGAGGTCTGGGTTGAGGTAGCCACCTGGAGGGGCTGTGCGGCGCTCTCCCCAGCCTCCTGGAGTACATGCAACACTACAACAGAAGCTGCCACCGCAATCCTAAATGCCGCGGCACCAAGGGAAAGAAGAGGAGTCAAGACCATGGTGGCATTGGTCGCCTGGCAAATCTGGCTTGAGAGAAACAGAAGCACATTCAGAGGAAAGACACCAAGTGCACTCAGTATAACAAAGGCCTGCCGGAGAGACATCGAGCAATGGAGACTCGCCGGAGCACATGCCATAGCGCCCCCGTTCGGGGATACAACGCGAGGAATAGACTAGCTTTTTGTCAGGCAATGGAGAGAGAATTCTGCTCCCTCCCCCTATGCCTTTGTAACTCTTTTTCTCTTCACTGATCAGTTGATCACAAATTTTGTAACTCTTCCCTGCTAAGCTAATGAAAAGCCAGCAAGTCTGGATCTTTTAAAAAAATATCTCGCCCTAAATTCTAGGTCGTGCAGCTATACGATTTGGGCGTGCCGAGCGCACACACTAGCCGACAAGCACGCAAGTGTGGCAAAGAAAAAAACGCCCAGCCATCGCTTCGCTATCTCTTCCCGGAAAAAACGCGTCCGCCATCTCTTTCTCTCTTCCTCATCCCAAAAAAATACACCCTCCGTATATTTAGAACTAAAATACATCTAAATACATCCATATCTGCGACAAGTAATTCGAAACGAAGGGAGTAAGCTTGATCCTTTTTTTCCAGCACCGGCGTCAACTCCAGGGAGTTGAAGCGAGAGGCGTCAGACCGGAGGAGCGCAGCGAGCAGCGAAGCAAGTCGGTCGTGGGGCTGGAGTATCAGCACCACTGCCTCCTCGATCCCCTTTTCTCATCTCCGATCCGTGCGAGCAGGGGAAATAGCAGAGGAGCATGCCGGCGTTCACGCCTGGGGTGTCAAAGGGGACGCGACCGACTGGTGGAGCGCGGCGAGCAGCGGGTCAGGTCGGTCACGGTGCTGGAGAAGCAGCGCCACCACTTCCTCCTTCCCTTTTGTCAGAGCTTCAGCGATGTCGTCTTCGGCGTCGTGGTTGATAGTGGCGGTCGTGTTGCTTGGGACGCCATCACCACACAGGTGCTGCCGCTGCCGGTCGAACTATGCAAGTCCTTGGCGGGCACCACTGATGCTAATGATGCCCAGGGTCGTCGGCGTGCAACTCTCCTACCTGTTGCCCACAGGGTCGCCCGGCAATATCGTGTTCAACAACATGGGGATCACCTAAACACGCCGATCAAAATTGTTGGCGTGCGTTGCGGCTCTCATGGTCCTACTGCCAACGCTAGGTTATTTTACTTCCTTGATTATGATTCCTGCACAACCAAGAATTCATACACTCAGTATGACTATACTGAATCATTTTTCTTCTCTTTGATGTGATGCAAGTTCAGTACTTTTTGGCATGGGTCAGAAGGTAGCTGTAATGAAGTTTATTTTACTTCAGTATAGTTCCCGCACAACTAAGCATTTAGGCTACGAAAAAATACTCTGGTACTGAATCCTAGTATTTGTTTCTTCTCGTCACGTGATGCAAGTTTTGTGGTTGGCATGGATCAGAAGGTATACTGGAAATTTAGTTTAAATTTCTAAACATTTCAGTCTGTAGACTATAGGCTGGTAGAATGTAGTAGGATGTCGATGGATGAATGAGGTAGCTAGCTACCTATCTTTGGGCAGCTATGATGTACGTATGTTGCAACCCCTAGCATTGTTGCCGCACGGCACCATAAGAGTTGCTCAAAATCAATCAAGGGAGATCCAGGTGCAAGTGTAGTTTTCTTTAGCCTATGTTCTTGTTGGAAATATGAGCAATTTACCAAATGATTTTATTAACAGAAATACTAGATAAAGCATGACTAATATAGTAGAGATAAAACAAGTCATGCGTTCTGACAGAGAGAAGGTAAATAGCTTCTGCATATATGAACCGTAGCCTATCATATCTAAAGCAGACAGTATAGCAAGTAGCATATATGAAGTAGAACCTATCATGTGTAGGACAAGGACTAGAACAAGGAATTGCGGCAGAACCTTTAACAGGAAAGACAAGAACACGTACAGGACAGCAGCAGCAGAAGCGCTGGACTTGGGGTCGGTGTCCTTGCCTGCTATGTCGTCGAGGAGGTCGTGGACGTCGGGGAAGAAGTCGTCGTCAGGAAAGTAGTCGTCAGCGACCGGATCGTCCGTGATGAAGCAGCCAGTAGTCGCACTGAGCGCTCCCCAAAAACCTTATCACCCTTCTCCCGTACAGGACTCAAAAGGTGCGGTTTCGGAGGCCTACTGTCCCGACCTGTGGTGCACGCCACAAGACGGGATGGGGAAGAACGTAGCAGCAGCGCAGTGGTCAGAACTTTGTGGCCAGAGGAAGAGGAGCTTATGTTGTGTCTCTCTGGAGAGGAGCGACCTCTCTTAAAAAGGCACAGGAGAAGGACGCGAAGAGGCTGCGGCAGGAGGTGAAGCAACGAAGGGAGACGAAGCGAATAGGCAGCGGCCGAAGAGGCGCGCCGTTCAAATCCAGTGTCCACTACAAAAAACGTTTCAACTCCCACGTGACCTTTCGTATACCCGTCGTGTGCGGCAAAAATTTAGATATCGGCTCGGCTCATACCCGCGGCGCGTCGTGAGGAGGCGTGGCGTGGCGTGGCGAGGCGGACGGAGGAGGAGGAGCGCGCGTAGATATCCCTCTTGTTCTCATGCTTGTACAAGTGGGGAAAGAACCTCCCTTATAAGGAGGTCCAACTCCCACTAAACTAGCAATGTGGGACTAAACTTTAGTAGTATCCCTTGCCTTGCACAAATGGGCTAAGTGGGCCTCTAGGATTTATTAGGAATTTCTGAAATAGTTATTGGGCTTCCCAAAATAGACTAAATTCCAGCAATCCCCCACCAGATCCCAGAGGCACACATAAATTTGTCTTTGGTTCCAAAACACTATTTTATATACCGGTACTGCAGTGGAGACTGTTAAGTTGAACTTCCACCTACACTCTATGCTACACTAGTAAGCAACTTGAACAGTGGACTGGGCCTTGAACTGCAAGTTTTCTACGAATCTAGCTTCACATAAAGCCTTGACCGATACGTGGCTACCATGGGTCTTCCCCGCGGGTGGAGCTTATGCGTCATACTCCGTGACCTTTCATGAGTTTACTAGAGAGAACCCTACTCTCATAGATTGTGACGTTTGACAATCGGACTCATATAGGTATGTTCTTCAAAAGATGTTCTGCAGGATAACATCTCTGCTTAAATAAGCCACTTAGAACACATTAAGATATACATCAACCTGCCATGCAGATTAGGAGAGTATTGCATCTTCATGGAGTGGTATTGTGAATAGTAAGGATACTCTCCTCTCAGTTGACCAACAGCTTGTCTTCCACATCTAATTCACGGGATCTCCGATCACAAAGAATAGGTTACCACTATGCTACTCATATTGTGCGTCTCATACCCATCTCCCTTGATGCATTATCTATCACATTATGTGATAGACCCTTAGTAAAAGGATCTGCCAGATTTTTAAACGTTTGGATATAATCCAACGCAATAACTCCGGAGTTTTTCATTTTCCTGACAGACTTTAACCTTCTCTGAACATGTCTTGATGACTTCATGTTATCCTTTGAGCTGCTCACTTTCGTTCGTGATCACAGTTTGATTGTCGCAGTTCATAAGGACACCCGGTACAGATTTCTCAACAACCGGCAAGTCATTCAAGAGCCGGCGAAGCCAATCTGCTTCAATCGTAACTGTATCTAGTGCTGTGAGTTTCGCTTCCATTGTTGACCTCGTTAAGATGGTCTGCTTGCAAGACTTCCAAGAAACAGCGCCACCTCCATGAGTGAATACATAACCGCTCGTGGCCTTTATCTCATCAGCATCTGAGATCCAGTTTGAGTCACTATACCCTTCAAGCACCTTTGGATGCCCGGTGTAGTGAATTCCATAATTTGCAGTGCCTTTCAAATAACGCAAAACTCTCTCTAGAGCTTTCCAATGCACATCTCCTAGATTTGAGACAAACCGACTCAGTTTGCTAACAGCAAAAGAGATGTCAGGTCTTGTAGCACTTGCTAAGTACATAAGCGAGCCAATAATCTGAGAATATTTCAATTGACCTCTAGCAATTCTTCGATTCTTTCAAAGTAATACACTCGCATCATATGGTGTTGGAGAGGGCTTGCAGTCACTATAGCCAAAGTGACTCAAGATCTTTTCCACATAGTGAGATTGAAGCAATGTAATCCCACCATCATCGTCTCTCAACAACTTGATGTTCAGAATGACATCAGCCACTCCTAAATCCTTCATCTCAAAACAACGAGATAGGAAATCCTTGACCTCCTTAATAACATTTAGATTTGTTCCGAAAATCAGTATGTCATCAACATACAAGCACAGGATAACTCCCTCGCCCCCACCATGGCGATAGTACACACATTTGTCAGCTTCGTTCACAACAAAGTCTGCAGCTATTAAAGTTCTTTCAAACTTCTCATGCCACTGTTTGGGTGCTTGCTTAAGTCCGTACAAAGACTTCAGCAACTTGCACACTTTCCCTTCCTGACCATCTAGTATAAACCCATCTGGTTGTTCCATATAAATTTCCTTGTGCAACTCTCCATTTAGGAAAGCAGTCTTAACATCCATTTGATGAACGAGAAGACCATGCGAGGCAGCTAGTGAAAGTAGAACTCGAATAGTGGTCAGTCGAGCCACAGGTGAGTAAGTATCAAAGAAGTCTTCACCTTCCTTTTGGGTATAACCCTTAGCCACGAGCCGAGCCTTGTACTTTTCAATAGTACCATCAGGCCTAAGCTTCTTCTTGAATACCCATTTGCATCCTATAGGTTCGCACCCATAAGGACGATCAGTTATCTCCCAAGTTTCATTTGCCAAGATGGAATCCATCTCGCTACGAACCGCTTCCTTCCAGTAGTCAGCATCTTCAGATGCATAGGCCTCTAAAATAGAACTGGGAGTGTCATCTATGAGGTACACAAGAAAATCATCACCAAAGGACTTTGCAGTCCTCTGTCTCTTGCTCCTAATAGGAACTTCATTGTTCTCCTCCACGGGACTTTCAAAGTGTTCCATCGAAATTGTAGGTTCGGTAATTGTAACTGGTTCCTGATTCGATGAACTAGGCATCTCCTGATTAGATGAGGTAGCCATATCCTTCATGGGAAAGATATCTTCAAAGAAAGTCACATCATTCGACTCCATGATCGTACCGATATGCATGTCAGGTACCTCAGATTTTACAACCAAGAATCTATAGCCAATGCTATGAAAAGCATATCCCAAGAAAACACAATCCACAGTCTTTGGTCCAAGCTTCCTCTTCTTTGAAATTGGAGCATTGACTTTCGCCAAACAACCCCATGTTCGCAGATAAGAGAGTTTTAACCTTTTCTTCTCCCATTCCTCGAATGGAGTTATCTCTTTGTTTTTTGTGGGGACTCGGTTCAGGACATGACATGCTGTCAATATCGACTCCCCCACCATGCCTTGGAGAGACCCGATGTGTCTAACATGGCATTAACCAAATCAGTTAGAGTACGGTTCTTTCTTTCGGCCACCCCATTTGACTGAGGTGAGTAGGGAGGCGTCCTCTCATGGATTATACCATGTTCCGCACAAAAATCATCAAACTCATTGGAAAAATACTCTCCACCACGGTCGGACCTGAGCCTCTTGATTTTCCGATCAAGTTGGTTTTCCACTTCAGCTTTATAGATCTTGAAAAAGTTCAAAGTCTCATCCTTAGATTTCAGAAGATACACACGGAAGTATCTAGTGGAGTCATCAATTAACGCCATGAAATATTTCTTTCCACCTTTTGTCAACACACCATTCATTTCACATAGATCTGAATGGATGAGCTCTAGTGGTGCAAGATTTCTTATTTCCGCAGTCATGTGAGACTTACGAGGTTGCTTAGCTTGCACACACACTTGACACTTAGATCCCTTGACGGTGGTGAAACTAGGGATTAAGTTCAACTTCGCTAGTCGCGACATGCAACCAAAGTTAACATGACAAAGACATGAATGCCACACATTGGATTCACTATTGTTGCAAATATGATTAACAACTTTATTGCACACGTCTGATAAGGATAAGCGAAACAAGCCTCCTGACTCATAGCCTTTACCAACAAAGGTTCCATACTTGGATATTACAAATTTATTCGACTCAAAGACAAGCTTGTAGCCATCTCTACACAGAAGAGATCCGCTAACAAGATTTTTATTGATGGAGGGGACATAATGCACATTCTTCAGCCACACGATCTTCCCCGAAGTAAACTTCAGATCGACCGTGCCAACACCACAAACAGAAGCACTTGAACCGTTGCCCATCAGCACGGTTGAAGTCCCTGCGGTCTGATAAGACGAAAACATGGAAATATCACCGCATACATGCACATTAGCACCCGTGTCAATCAACCAGTCAGGAGAATGACATACTGAAAGAATAGTGGGAAATATACCATACCCAGCATCCTTCATGTCAGTGTCTCCAATGACAACATTAGCGGTCTTGCCGCCTTTCCCAGGATGACGCTTGTCATAGCGATTAGGGCAACTAGGAGCCCAATGATCAGGATCGCCACACACATGACAAGCACCTTTCTTCTTGCCATTCTTCTTCTTGAAGTTCGTGTGTTGCACAGCCTTGTTCTTCCCATCAAACTTTGCTTTTCCATCAAACTGGCCCTTGTTCTTGAACTTGTGGGACTGGAAGTTCTGCTTCTGTACCACATTGGCACTAGATCCTCCCTCAATACCTCGAGCACGTGTGTCCTTTGCTCTCGCCTTTTCTTCCACATCAAGAGTTCCAATGAGATCCGGGACGGAAAACTCCTGCCTCTTATGCTTCAGCAAGGTAGCAAAGTTCCTCCATGAAGGAGGAAGCTTAGTGATGATACCTCCGGCAACAAACTTGTCCGGTAGCATACAACTGAAGTGATCAAGTTCTCTAGCAAATGACTGTATCTCATGAGCTTGCTCAACCACGGAGCGCTCTTCAGTCATCTTGTAATCATAGAATTGCTCCATGATGTACAGCTCAGTGCCAGCATCCAAGACCCCAAACTTGGCCTCGAGTGCATCCCACATATCTTTTCCATTATCAATTGACGCATAAGCATCAACTATGTTCTCACCAAGAACACTCAAGAGAGCAGCCTTAAACAGAGTATCCATTTTCTGAAAAGCTTGTGCCTGTTGAGCATCAAGCTCTCCTTCAGGTTTGCCGAGAGTGGCGTCATAGCAACTCATGGTTTGAAACCATAAGACTGCTCTCACGCGCCACCTCTTATAGTGGATACCCTCAAACATAGGAGGTCTCATGGAAGCAGCAAAACCACTTGGGGTAAATTGCCTATAATAAGGTTTTTGGATTGTTGGAAATATGAGCAATTTACCAAATGATTTTATTAACAGAAATACTAGATAAAGCATGACTAATATAGTAGAGATAAATCAAGTCATGCATTCTGACAGAGAGAAGGTAAATAGCTTCTGCATATATGAACCGTAGCCTATCATATCTAAAGCAGACAGTATAGCAAGTAGCATATATGAAGTAGAACCTATCATGTGTAGGACAAGGACTAGAACAAGGAACTGCGGCAGAACCTTTAACAGGAAAGACAAGAACACGTATGGGACAGCAGCAGAAGAAGCACTGGACTTGGGGTTGGTGTCCTCGCCTGCCATGTCGTCGAGGAGGTCGTGGACGTCGGGGAAGAAGTCGTCGCCAGGGAAGTAGTCGTCGGCGACCGGATCGTCTGTGATGAAGCAGCCAGTAGTCGCGTTGAGCGCTCCCCAAAAACCTTATCACCCTTCTCCCGTACAGGACTCAAAAGGTGTGGTTTCGGAGGCCTACTGTCCCGACCTGTGGTGCACGCCACAAGACGGGATGGGGAAGAACGTAGCAGCAGCGCAGTGGTTAGAACTTTGTGGTGAGAGGAAGAGGAGCTTCTGTTGTGTCTCTCTGGAGAGGAGCGACCTCTCTTATATAGGCACAAGAGAAGGACGCGAAGAGGCTGCGGCAGGAGGTGAAGCAACAAAGGGAGACGAAGCGAACAGGCAGCGGCCGAAGAGGCGCACCGTTCGAACCCAGTGTCCACTACAGAAAACGTTTCAACTCCCACGTGACCTTTCGTATACCCGTCGTGCGTGGCAAAAATTTAGATATCGGCTCGGCTCATTCCCGCAACCCGCGGTGCGTCGTGACGAGGCGTGGCGTGGCGAGGCGGGCGGCGGAGGAGGAGCGCGCGTAGATATCCCTCTTGTTCTCATGCTCGTACAACTGGGGAAAGAACCTCTCTTATAAGGAGGTCCAACTCCCACTAAACTAGCAATGTGGGACTAAACTTTAGTAGTATCCCTTGTCTTGCACAAATGGGCTAAGTGGGCCTCTAGGATTTATTAGGAATTTCTGAAATAGTTATTGGGCTGCCCAAAATAGACTAAATTCCAGCAGTTCTCAGTTAAGGTAGCATATAAGGGACGACTTTTTTGGTGAGACGAGTGATGGACTAGATTCAGATATAACTTCTATAGGGTCAATAGTCAATACACACCAAGTCTGATTGAATTTAGAAGGAACTTTCAAGATGTATCGATGAACACAATGCCATGTCGACATATGTTCCATCGGCCCTAAATAAAGGGTGGTATGTTAGCGGCACTCCAGCTACAGACCAGCATGGGCAAAGCAGCGAGGCCCAGGGAGGGGTACAAGGCCGCCCGTTCGTAACCAGAAGCCCAACTCAAAGGTAACAGGCCCAGAATGGGTCTGCGGCCCAACCACTAGCCGGCAGAAGACTACTTAAGGCGCTGAAGGGCTACGCTAGGGTTCATCCAGAGAAGGATCAGGAACAGGCGGCGGCTCTCTTTCCCCTTTCCCACCTTCTTCCCCATTCGGCTCTGTGAGCTTGTAATCTGAACCCAAAACTTGTCCGTGAGAGAGTATTGTTACTAGTGGATGCTATCAATTGGTATCTAGAACCATTTCTCCACCAAATCCGCCACAGATCTGGCCCCGATTTTTCGTTCTATCATCGAGACAAGGAGGGAGAAACAGAAGAGGCTCGCCATGGACGACGAGGCAAAGAAGTTCAAGCAGGAGCTCATGGGGGAGCTCTGCACCGACATCAAGGGATCGATTGGCGATCTCAGCGCCAAGGTCGACGCCATCCAGGCATGGAAACCCGAGCTGGAGGCCCGCGTCTCCGACCTGCAGGAGGCGGGGTGGATGCCCTTCAGAAGGCGGTGCTGGCGTACCAGCCCCACGTCGTCATGGACACCCGGAGGGAGCTAGCAAGGCGGTGGCAAACCCCAAGGCCACCACACCCATGGCGCCATGGAGGCCATCTTCTGGGCTCGTTGGCCACGGCGATCAATATCAAACCCGGGGGTAGTTCCAAGGAACTACCCCGGGCGCAGGTCAGTTACAGCGGCCACCCGATCCTCCGCCATCGTCCCCATTTCCGTTTACCAGTCCCCTGTTGGGGAGTGGTTCAGCCTCGTCTTCCGTGGGAGGGGGCCATAACCATGCCTTTCTGGCCATGACCTTTCCGCAGTTTGATGGGGAGAACCCGCGGATGTGGAAGGGGTTATGCGAGCAATACTTTGCTATGTACGGGATGGATCAGTCGTTCTAGCTGCCCATGGCCACGCTAAATTTTTCCACCACCACCATGATCTGGTTGCAGTCCGTCCAGCGGAAGGTTACGGGCCTGGACTGGGAGGGTTTTTTGTGAATTTCT
Source organism: Triticum urartu (assembly GCF_056163025.1). Lineage (NCBI taxonomy): Eukaryota > Viridiplantae > Streptophyta > Magnoliopsida > Poales > Poaceae > Triticum > Triticum urartu. The sequence continues at coordinate 631,947,227 of NC_141879.1, forward strand.
CTGCAGCAAATTTGGACGTGATCAGCACCAGCAATTAATTAGGCAGTTTTACCATACTAAGCAAGTGGGTTCGGTCGCGGAATACATACAACAATTTGATGCTCTTATGAATCATTTGTTGTCATATTCAGAGGCAATTCACCCGTTGTACTTCTTGACGAGGTTTGTGGAGGGGCTACGCGATGACATTCGGGCGGTCGTGCTTATTCAGCGGCCAGTGGATCTCGAAGTGGCTGGCTCTTTGGCTCTCCTGCAAGAGGAGCTGGCCGAGGACTTCCGGAGGGAACGACCGCGTCGCCATGAGATCCTACCGCCGTGCATTACCAAGACGGCTGGGGTCATACCCGTGGCAGCTACTCTTCCTCGCGGAGGAGGGCTAGCCTAGGCAGAAGATCGCTGGGGGCTTGAGGCGGCAAGACCAACGCAAGACACCGACAAGGCCGCAGCTCTTCACGCCTACTGCCGGGCGAAGGGGCTGTGTTTCACGTGCGGGGAGCGTTGGGGGCGCGATACCACTACCCATCCTACGTGCCCCTCCATGTCATAGAAGAGCTGCTGCAGATGCTCGACACCGAGAGCATCACTGCACTGGAAGATGACAAACAACAAGATGGTGAAGCAGCAAACTACGCAGCGATTTCCTGTCATGCACTCGACGGCACGACATCACCCAAAGCGCTGCAGCTGCAAGGATGTTTCGGGGAAACCCAAGTACTCGTGCTCGTTGACTTGGGCAGTTCTTCTTCCTTTATCAAGCAAGATTTGATCCAGGGGGGAACTCAAGGCCACACCCTTGGCGCGGCGTCTCAGAGTTAAGGTAGCAGATGGGGGTGAGCTGATGTGCACTCATGAAGTGGTCAACTGTGCATGGTGGAGTCAAGGGCAGCAATTCTGTAACAATCTGAAGGTTCTACCATTGGAAAGCTATGATATCATCCTTGGAATGGACTGGTTGGAGAGTCACAGCCCGATGCAAGTGGACTGTGTGAAGCGTTACATAGAGTTTCAGCAACAAGGGCTCACGGTCAGGCTGCAGGGACTTCCCAACAATGGTCCTTAGTGTGCACCGGACTCAGCAGCGCAGCTCCAAGCTCTCTGTAAGGATAATGCTAGCCTCCTGATCATGAAGTTGTACCGATTGGAGCCGACTGAGCAGAAAATGCTGCCACCACAAGTTAAAGACCTGCTTGACAAATACAGAGATGTGTTTGCTGAACCCGGGGCATGCCACTAGTGAGAGCTTGCAACCACCTCATTCCTCTGGTGCCAGGAGCACAACCTTTCTCCATTCGACCATACCGGTACCCTCCAGCAGTCAAAACGGAAATCGAGAAGCAAGTGGCAGAGCTCCTGAAGCAAGGAATCATCCAGCTGAGTCATAGTTTTTCTTCCCCAGTTGTGTTGGTCAGAAAGAAGGATCTTACATGGCGATTGTGTGTGGACTACCGTCGACTCAATGCGTTGACTTGCAAGACCAAGTATCCCTTGCCGGTGATTGACGAGCTCCTTGACGAGTTATCCGGAGCCCGCTGGTTCTCCAAACTGGATCTTCGCGCGGGCTACCACCAAATCAGGCTGGCAGAAGGAGAGGCACCCAAGATAGCGTTTCAAACTCACAGCGGTGACTACGAGTACAAGGTCCTGTCTTTGGGCTCGCATATGCACCTTACACCTTCCAAGGAGCAATGATTGTCACTTTGTCCCCGGGGTTGAGAGAGTTTGTTTTAGTTTTCTTTGACGATATCTTGGTGTTCAGCAAAACATGATTGGACCATTTGAAGCACCTGGAGCAAGTTTTGGGACTACTCCGAAGAGATCAGTGGCAAGTGAAGGAATCCAAATGTCTCTTTGCACAACAGAAAATCTCGTACCTGGGTTAAAACATTAGTGCAGAGGGTGTGGCGATCGAGCAATACAAAATTGAAACTATCCGCTCATAGCCAACCCCAGTGTCTGTCAAGGAACTTCGGGGATTCCTCGGCCTTGTTGGCTATTGCGGGAAGTTTGTTCGCCACTTTAGAATGATTTGTCGGCCACTGACCCAGCTGCTTCACAAAGGAACCGTGTTTGTCTGGACAATTGAAACCCAGGATGCATTCGAAACTCTCAAACATGCATTAATCACCACTCCTGTCCTGGCCTTGCCCAACTTCGAGAAGCCCTTTGTGGTGGAGACAAATGCTTGTGATAAGGGCATTGGGGCGGTGCTACAACAGGATGGACACCTGATTGCCTTCCTCAGCAAGGCCTTGGGTCCCAAGTCAGCGGGCCTCTCCACCTATGTGAAAGAGTGCATGGCCATCCTGCATGCGGTGGATCAAGAGCATTCATACTTGCAAGTGGATGAGTTTGAGATCAGGACGGACCAGAAGAGCCTAATACACGTGGAGGAGCAACGCCTCACCACAGTATGGCAGCACAAGGCCTTTACTAAGTTGTTGGGCCTTCAGTACAGGATCTGTTACAAAAAGGGGGAAGACAACAAAGCAGCCGACGCGTTATCTAGATGAGCTCATGAAACACGGGAAGGAGCTGCGACTATTACTGAATGCAAGGCATCTTGGCTCGAGGAACTGCAAAAAGGCTACGCCGCCGACCCTAACTGTCAGAGGTTAGTCACCAGCCTGGCAGCAGGGGAGCAACAAGGACCTTTCTCTCTATGGAAAGGAGTATTGCACCACAAGGGGAAAGTGTGGCTGGGACACAACACAGAGTTGCAACACAAAATTACCTCAACCCTGCATAATTCCGCGACTAGAGGGCACTCGGGCTTCCCTGTTACGTTGGTCCGAATCAAGCAACATTTTTCTTGGCCAAGAATGTGTCATTCTGTTAGGGAATACATGCTTACATGCACCATATACCAGCAAGCGAAGTCGGACAAAGCAAGGTACCCAGGGATGCTCCAGCCAATTCCCATTCCAGGCGAACCATGGGAGATGGTAACCATGGATTTCATTGATGGACTCCCTCCATCAGGGCATCACAATGGCATCATGGTGGTGGTCGACAGGCTGACCAAGTATGCCCACTTTGTGCCCCTGATACACCTCTTCACCGCCTAGATGATAGCGCAGCAGTTCATGGACCATGTCTACAAGCATCACGGAATGCCAAAATACATTATATCAGACCGGGATCCTCTTTTCACAAGTAAGTTTTGGCAACACCTCTTCAAGATCACGGGTAATGAACTGTTCTTGAGCACAGCGCGGCATCCACAGACGGACGGGCAGACCGAAAGGTTCAACCAGTGCCTCGAGGCCTTCTTACGCTGCTACTCTTAGGCATCCCCAAAACAGTGGTGCAAATGGTTATCCCTTGTGGAGTTTTGGTACAACACGAGTACACATTCTAGCCTGGGAAGTCGCCGTTCGCTGTCCTGTATGACAGGGAGCCCCGCTCGTTGGGTCTGGTCGCAACTGACAATTGCCAGCCCTTGGACGTTCGGGCCTGGTTAGAGGAGCGCCAAGTGATGCTCGACCAGGTCAAGCAACATCTGCACCGGGCGCAGCAGCGAATGAAGGACCAAGCGGACAAACAGAGGTCGGACCGTGTCTTTCAACCTGGAGACAAGGTGTTCTTGAAGTTGCAGCCATATGTGCAGACCTCGGTGGCTCAACGGGCGTGTCACAAGCTAGTGTTCAAGTTCTTTGGCCCCTTCACAGTGCTGGCCAAAATTGGAGCAGTGGCATATCGTCTCCAGTTACCGGAGGGCTCCTTGGTCCACCCGTGTTTCATGTGTCACAACTCAAACCAGCACACCTCCAACCAGAGCAGCGGCTGACGGCCCTTCCTTCTGACATGTTGGCATTTTAGGTTCCTTTGGAGGTTCTTCAATACCGCTGGCGCAAGAAGGCCAACAAGATGGCCCGCCAAGGCGAGATCCGCTGGACCAGGTCACAGACCGATGACACCACCTGGGAAGATTTGGAGGATCTGCATTGACGCTTTCCGCGTGCCCCAGCCTGGGTGCTGTTGCGCGTCCTCCACCTTCGAGACAAGCATACTGGACGCGAGACGATCAGGCAAGGCCTCGAGCACTGGTTGCACGCTACTGAAGACAAGGTCAAGTGGGAAGACCTCGGCCGCCTTCGCCAGCGCTTCCCTGATGCACCGACTTGGGGGACAAGCCTTTTTCAAGAAGAGGGGATTGTTAGTGGCACTCCAGCTACAGACCAGCACGGGCAGAGCAGTGAGGCCCAGGGAGGGGTACAAGGCCGGCCCGTTCGTAACCGAAAGCCCAACTCAAAGGTAACATGCCCAGAATGGGTCAGCGGCCGAACCACCAGCCGGCAGAAGACTACTTAAGGCGCTGAAGGGCTACGCCAGGGTTCATCCAGAGAAGGATCGGGAACTGTCTGCGGCGACTCTCTTTCCCCTTCCCCACCTTTTTCCCCATTCGGCTCTGTGAGCTTGTAATCCGAACCCAAAACTTTGTCCCTGAGAGAGTATTGTTACTAGTGGATGCTATCATGGTACTATCACGGGGATGTTGTTTATTAGAATGTGTGCATATGTTTTGCAAACCCTGCAATTAGTATAATAGTTGCTCCATAGTGGCGTAAGATGTGTTAAACTACACCATGATCATGACCATGTATGTACATGGTGATTGATTTGGTATTTGTATGAATGTGTGTATAGATGACGTGACCTTGAGGAACTTCTGCATGACCTGTTTCAACGATGCATGTTGTGATTTTGTATGGTGGCGGAGTTTTGTGGTTGGGGTGTGGTCGGTGGTGACGACGGCGAGGCACTGATGAGCGGTAGCGCGTGAGCGGAAAGAACGTTTTGGGAATATTTTGGGTGTGGCAACCACCCCCGCGCAAAACCCACATAAATATGGGCGAGGGGCGCTCGGGGTTGCCAGAAACCTGAACACGAGTTGCCAAAGCTATGGATGGGAGTGCCAGAGATGTGGACAAGTGGTATGTTGCTTGAGGGTTGGAAACTCCATACCATTTCTGTTGTCTAGGGGAAAAGGAGAAGTTGTGTGGGGTGGTAAACTTCACAACATTTTGAAAGCAACTTTTCTACTATGAAAGGCAACTTAATGGTGCACATAAGCAACTTTAGTGTATAATTTGTACTAGTAAAATTTTCAAACAATCTCCTTACTTTGTCTACCATGGCGGGTAAGTTGTCAATCAACGGATGCTCAGTTGCCTAACATTATCTCTAAGTTGCCTACAATACTACAAAGTTGCCTATTTGTCGATGCTCCGTTGTTTTTCATTGCTAATTTTTTAGTCATCAGTTGTGATTGATAAGTTTCTTGACATTGCTAATTAGTTGCCTATCGATGACCCTTGGTTGCATGCCATCAATGCTTAGTTGCCTATTGATGAAAAATATATATAGTAGTACACAAGTTGCCTCCCCATGGCACCAAAGTTGCCTAACATGACGAAAGAAAAATGTGTCGAAAGCAACTTCATAGGTGACGCTACACAACTTGACGGGCACGATATCCAACTTGTAAGAGCACTGAGTTCATAGGTAGTCATGATAGGCAACCTGCCAATAAGGTGCTTCATGTAGCGCCAAAATTGATAGATACTCATGGTAGACAATTTGGTAGTCATCGTGACCAACTAAAAAGAACATTTGCTATAATAGGTAACCATGGTACAGAGCCTAAGCAGAAGTTGCTTACTATAGTACAAAGTTGCCTCTCCGTGGCACCAAAGTTGCTTGATATTTTTTCATAGAAAGCAACTTTATAGGTGAAGCTAGACAACTAAAGGTCTTGATAGCCAACTTTATAAGAGCATTGAGTTGATAGGTACTCATAATAAGCAACTCGATAACAAGGTGCTTCATGTAGCACCAAGGTTAACTGGTAGTCATGGTAGGCAACGTATAGCTGATGCTAGGCAATTTGCTAGTCATTGAAGCCAACTCAAAAGAACATCAGATGATAGGTGAGCATGATACACAACCTAACCGAAAGTTGCTTACTGTAATACAAAAGTTGTCTCTCTGTGACACCTAAGTTGCCTTACAAAAAAAGTTCATCGAAAGCAACTTCATAGGTGATGCTAGGCATTGAGTAGATATGTACTCATGATAAGCAACCCGGCAACAAGGTGCTTCATGTAGCATCAAAGTTGATAGATAGTCATGGTAGGAAACTTATAGGTGACGCTAGGCAATTTGGTAGTCATCATAGCTAACTCAAAGAACACTGCGATGATAGTTGAGCATGATATACAGCCTAACCGGAAGTTGCTTACTGTAATACAAAAGTTTCCTCTCCAAGTCATCAAAGTTGCTTTAGAAAAAGGTTCGTCGAAAGAAACTTCATAGGTGCGCTAGGAAACTTGACGGTCATTATATCCAATTTTATAAGAGCATTGAGTACATAGGTACTCATGATAAGCAATCCGACTACAAGGTGCGTCATGTAGCACCAAAGTTGATAGATAGTCATGGTAGAGAACTTAAAGGTGATGCTAGGCAATTTGATAGTCATCATAGCCAACTCAAAAGAACATCGGGGTGATAGCTGAGCATGATACACAACCTAACCGAAAGTTGCTTACAGTAACAGAAAAGTTGCCTCTCCAAGTCATCAAAGTTCCTTTATAAAAAAAGTTCATCGAATGAAACTTCATAGGTGACGCTAGGAAACTTGACGGTCTATATAGCCAATTTTGTAGGAGCATTGAGTAGATAGGTACTCATGGTAAGAAACCCAAGAACAAGGTGCTGCATGTAGCACCAAAGTTTGTAGATAGTCATGGTAGGAAACTTAGACATGATGCTAGGAAATTTGGTAGTAATCGTAGCCAATTTAAAATAGCATCCGGATGATAGATGAACATTATACACGGCCTAACCGAAATTTGCTTACTGTAGTACAAAAGTTGCCTCTCCAAGACATCAAAGTTGCTTTAGAAAAAAATTCATTAAAAGCAACTTCATAGATGAGCTTGGCAACTTGTCAGTCATGATAGCCAACTTTATATAAGAGCATTGAGTAGATAAGTACTCATGATAGGCACCTAATAATAAGGTGTTTCATTTAGCACCAAAGTTGATAGGTAGTCACGGTAGGCAACTTACAGTTGATGCTAGGCAATTGATAGTCATCATAGTGAACTAAAAAAACATTTTTGATATGATAGGTGCCATGATATACAACATAACCGAAAGTTGCCTACTGAAGTACAACAGTTGCCTCTCCATGGCATCAAAGTTGCTTGAGAAAAAAGAAGGTTTGTTGAAAGGAATTTCATAGGTGACATTAGGCAACTTGACGGTCATGTTAGCCAACTTTATAAGATCATTGAGTAGATAGGTAGTCGTGATATGTGACTTGGCAACAAGGTGCTTCATGTAGCACCAAAGTTGATAGGTAGTCATGATAGGCAACTTACATGTGATGCTAGGCAATTTGGTGGTCGTCTTAGCGAACTTAGAGTTTCCATACACAGTTTGGATCCCTTTTTATGCATAGTACATGAAAGATAACCTAGTTGTCCACAATCAACAATACAGTTGCCTAAAACCATGTATCCAGTGCCCGATCCTCATGATCAGAAACATCACCAAGACCATATGTTGGCCAATATTTAAAGCTTTTAGATACCTTTCAGGTTTATGTCACAAAGACGCGTCAATAATTTCTTCTCCTCAGAGTGGGATCCCTTGGTGCGAGAACCGTCATAGACAGGAAGGGGTGGAGCCGGACATGGGGACATAGTGTTTTTATTGGATTAAGTTTTCTGTGAACCCCTCAAAAAATAAACATGTATATGTTCTTTATCCCTTTTCCCCACGTGTCATAGCTGGAGATATTAGGCTCGAGACTGTGTGTGTGTGAGAGAGAGAGAGAGTAGTTTCCCAAGGAAAAGAGTGGAGTTGTTCAGAAAACTCCATAAAGTTGCCTGCTAAATCACACCATCAACATCACATGCACCGGCAAAACTGGGAGGAAATTATTTCTTTATAATTAGTAGGACATAAACATTTTCTTCAAAATTTCTGCATATATTTTGTTGTAGAACAAAAGCAGTTCCTAATTTCGCGTGGACAAAGTTTGATTGTATTTGCATTGAATAAGATTCTTACATTTTTTAATGGACAAAGCTGCTTATAGCACACATGGTAGTTGCTTAAAACCAGCATGCTCGTAGCTAGGAGAAGGGACACGTGGCTAGTACACTTTGATATTATGTGATCGTGTATTTTTTGTTCTTACTTATATAATATAATGCACCTATATATGTGTTACTGCCACCTATATGTGATGTCATCTACCTGCTGTTTTTGTGGTGCTTTTTTTGCGCAAGGGTTGCTTGATATTACTGAAAGGAGCTTATAGGGGCAGCAACCCTTTTTTAATGCATGATACTAGTTGCTCCAAATTTTAGCATGAGTTGCCTGAAATCCCACGCAAAGTTGTTGCATGTTTTTTACTTGCACGGGGATGCATGCTATTTTTTTACTGCAAGAAACTCACATGGGGTAGCAGACATTTTTTTTACATGCCTAATGGTAGTTGCTTCAAATTTTAATACGAATTGCCTGAAATCACAAGTAAAGTTGCCTCATGTGGTTTTACTCTTTTGAAAACAGCACGATCCACATTGTTTATTTTGGGGCATTTCAGACGTACAGAATCCGGAAAAAAGGTGGTCGTCGTTGGATGGCTAAAGGCATCCGGATTGATCGGTCCATACATTTGGGGGCGAGTTGATGATCCACGTTGGAGTTGGCCTTATTGTAGGCAACTTAGAGATGAAACTTGTCAATTTGATAGTCATAGCAACCAACTTAGAAGGACTTCATACTGATAGATAGATACCAAGTTGTTGGGTGAACTTAGTTTTTCCTATATGTGGCTGCTTTTTATGTAGTTACCAAGTTGTTGCCGCCATCTCCTTGTCATGACGGAGACGGCTGCGCAGCAGGGACTCCTCCTTTATGCAACATCCGGTTTGGGCGCCAAGGTTGCTCGGGAGCAGTGGAGAGTGCGGCGCCGGACCACTGTCGGAGTCTCGAAGATTGACAACCGGATCAACATCTTCATCTGTCAAGCGGACTCTTCATCCGTCGTGGCAGCCTCGGCTAGGAGGGCGGTGTCGCTCCTCATGCTTGAGGGATCTGTAGCACAATCTCCTGTTTCACTAAACTTGCTCGATATAGATGAGGGCCACGCGACGCCGCGGTGCACAATAGTGATGCCATGGTTCCACGGGGCGTGGCTCTGCTTCATTTTGAGATAACAATGGTGGCTGTCGTAGGAGGTACAGATAAGCTGGTGTAATAATCATTGTAGAGGAGGTCACGAGGGACGCGATCCAACACATGCCTCAAAAAAGGAGAGACACGAGGGGGCGCAGTCAAGCGTAAGGGCCGTCAGTCGGCTCGGTTCCCGGTCGATGGTGCTATTGAGCAGTACGCTAAACGGCACGTGGACAGATGGGCCGACGAGATGGTGATTGACACTGTACGCTAGGCAGTACATGGATGGATTGGTTGGCGAGGGATTGCGACAGGCGGCAACAACTAGAAAACACGAGTAGTCACACTTGTGCAAGAAGACATTGCAAAGCAGCAAGCTAGCACACGCACGTTCTACTTCCTCCGTTCTTAAACATATTTTATAGTGTAGATTCATTCATTTTGCTTTGTATGTAGTCATTTGTTAAAATCTTTAGAAAGACAAATATATTTAGGAATGAAGGGAGTAGGCATCAGCGTACCAGCTATTTTGCCATGCAGACGTACGTGCTAGTCAATGACAGGTGAGGCGCTGGTCGGGTCTGCTAGCTAGCGCATGTATCACGCGGAGCAGAGCGGTGCAGGAGCCGTTCTGTTCGGCGGGCGAGCAAGTGTGCGCTGCAAACGGTGAACGAGCGCAGCGGCGCTCGGTAGACGGGTCCATATCTCGCTGCTAGAGTAATCGGGTCGGCCCACTTCGAACTGTATCTCGCATTCAGTGAGATTGTATGTCTCGATGAATGCGGCTACATTAATCGGGCCGGCCCACTTACCGGTGCACACTAGAAAAAAATGGGATGGGAAGGGAAAAGGAGAGGAGCTCCTATCTGTCGCTCTCACGCACAGGCGAGTATCCGATTGTGCCGGCCCAAGCTAGCGACCTGCATAGAAAGGGTACTGTAGCGCGTGTTGTTGGACCTAAAAAAGCAAAATTGCTTTACACACGACGGTTAGTGCACGACGCCTGCACGATTCTCCCTCCCCAACAGGGCTCCTCCACGCACGGTAGCTGCTGGTGCTTTTTTTTATTGAGAATCGGTAACTGCTGGTGCTGCCACGTATGAATCGTTCATGCATCGGCCGTGCAGGCGTCGTCTGTCTAGCAACACTCCTAAAAAAGTCTCGTTCTGAAGGGATTGAACGCAGGAGCTCCAGTTCCCGAAGACCTGGTAGTACCACTAGAGTTAATGGGTGTATTTGAATAGCGGGCTGTGTGAAACAGTTAACAACCAAAACCATCACAGATCCGAGTTTTTTTTAATCATCGAAAGCAAAAGTTTTGTTTGGAAAAAAGTGGAATAATAAGTGCGAACACTTTTTAAACTTGTGAACCAAATTTTAAAAATCTCTAATATTTTTGAAAATGGGAATATTTTTTGAAAATGATGATCAATTTTTCGAAATTCTGGGGAAAATGAATCCGTGTTTTTTTCAAAACGGCAAAATATTACAAAATTCTCATTTTTGGAAAGCACAAACATTTTTTGAAGACTGGAAACAAAATTTGAAAACAACAAACATTTTTCCAAAACGGGAGTATTTTTCGAAATTCCAAAAAAAATTGGAAAGCACGTACATTTATTAAACTCTGGAAACAAGATTTGAAAATACAAACATTTTTCCAAAACAGGATTTTTTTTAAATTCGAGACAAAATTTGGAACACAAACTTATTTTGAAAACTAGAACTATTTTTCAAACAAAATTTGAAGACATGAAATTTTCGAAACTACCAAATAAATTTTTAAGACACGAATAATTGTATAAAATGAGGACATTTTTTTAATCTTCCAAACAAAATTTGGAAAAATGAACATTTTTTGAAATTAGCGAAAAGTTTTGAAATGGAATTATTTACTGAAATCCCCATTTTTCCTGTTGAATTTTTTAATATATTGAGCAAACACATAAAGAAAGAAAAGGAACAAAAATAGAAAAGAAACAGAAACAGAAATAAAGGAGAAAACAAATAATGATAAAAACTCATAAGAAAGCGAAAATCAGAAGAAAGAAACTAATTAGGAACCTTCTAGAATGTTCACAATACCAGAAAACCAGGCTGGAACCTTCCAGAATATTCGCAAAACCGGCTGCGATGTAGTACTTGTTAGCTTATATGACGGGCGGGCCCAGTTTGATCACTAGCTTGATCGGGTCTGTGCGAACGATTGACTGCTTGATGCATGACGCGTCAAATAGGAAAATCGGAAACTAGGGCTCCTATATGCCGCATTTTGTTGCAAATAGCAGCCGGACACACACACCAATGACTACATGGGCCAGCCCAACAACAGGACCACTGTATGCAATATTTCAAATATTTGTGTCGTTGCTGGGAGTCAAACAGAAGACCTTATATGCTCTCAGACGCAGCGGCATACCAATGCACCAACCAAGCATTCTTGAATAATGAGTATCGTCGTGCTTTAAGAACTAGGAATACTCATATGTTTGAAAGAATTTTCAAATTTCAAACATGTTTTTTAAACTATATACTTTTAGAAATTTTTAAAAATGAGAATTTTTTTGAAATCATAAACAAAATTAGAAACTCTGAACTTTAAAGAAAATATGAACAATTTTCGAGAAACATGACTTTTTTTATAGTTTGACCTTTTCTGGAAATGGGAACAAATTTCAATATTCCAAATACTTTAGAAAATGCAAACAAATTTGTTCAACGAGAAAAATTTTGGAATTTTTTATCATTTTTTGAATACACAAAAAATGACAAATGAGAACAAAAAACCTATGAACATTTTGTGAAAACACGAATAAAATTCGAAACTCTGAACATTTTTGAAAACATGAACAAAGTTCGAAATCACAAACAAAATTTGGAAAACATGAACAATATTTGAAACTTCTATTTTTTGAGAAACGTGATTTTTTTTCAAATTCTAAACTTTTGAACAATACGAACATTTTCTGAAAACATTTATAAAATTTGGGATTTTCGAACTATTCTTGTAAAAAAGCGAACAATTTTGGAATATATGAAACATTTTTGAAAATTACGATTTAGAAAAAACGCAAACAAGAAAAAATGAACTTGAAAAAGAAACAAAAAAGATAGATAGGGGGACTGAAGCAATCACAATATTTGTACGGAATGTTGGAGGAATTCCAAAATTTCAGAGCAGCTGGTCTATCAACATAACCAGCTAGCTTTACTATATGCTCACTCACTGAGAACCTTCTATCATCTTGCATTCAATCAAGGCCCTGACCATCTCAAAACGGTCGATTCTTGCCTGCTTCTTGTACAGAGCATCCAGTGACCCAATTATAAATTAAGCACTAGACCATTCAGAATGTCTATATAGTTCAGGATCCATGCAAGTCAACATGAGGCACTAGACTGACTCATAGTCATCACTACGAGCAGTGAAAGCAACTGCAACTATATGCGATGCATCTGGTGTAGGTGGATCGCCTAGGGATGATCCAATACATACTCTTTCTTATCACTCCTGGGAACAAATCTCAGATTTCGGATCCAATTCGGTTAGGTTCAACCATTTGCAGCCAAATTTTCTTTCTCTAACATATGGGCTAAGTTGAACATAATGCAAGCCATTGATCTACAACGATAAACACAAGATTCACTAGAAATTGTTCATAATTAATTTGCACTAGTATTTAAACAAATTTTAATATAAAGTGCGCTCCCACTCATATCAATATCTCTCATCATTGAAAGTGAGTGATTCAAGATCCTGATCTTATTCACAACCATTGATGTTTGCATAATTGATGATGTGAACTTCGGCCGGTAGGCAAACTTGTCGGTCATATCTCCATATGACTTTTGTTCATGTTTCGATTCTTTGTGCTCCGAGCTCAGAACGATTTTGCTAGAACTTTAAGATAACCGAGTGTTTCTGCTGTGAGGTCTTCTTACCTTCACCGGCCTTACACTTCACTCTTCGTTTGTACACATGACAATGATGCACTCTGAAAAGCTACGCGTTGTAGACGGTTGCTACACTAGGAAGGAAGATCACTAACCACTTGATATTTTCTATGAGAGATCACCCTAATAATTGACTACTGCGCAATCAAAGGGTGCAAACAATAAAGGGATAATCATCTCAGGTAATTCATAATAGCATGATATGGTATAGCCCTGGGCGCGGGGAACGTCTCCATGATTCTCTGAGGTCTTCATGAAAATTCTCTATGATGATGTCGCTGCCACCACCGTGTTCTCCTGCGCCTGGTGAAGCCACCTTGGTCCAGGTCCTCCATAGCACGTCCGTCACTCCTGTCAATGAATAAAATAACGAGTGTTGAGATGCGGGTCATTAAAGTGAAAAATCCCTTGGCTCCAGCCATGATGTCCTACGGTGACATGGATGTCACTTAACGTTACAACATATAATCATCTCATAAATAAACTTATTATCATGACGAAGGCCATACCAAATCACATGCAACCTGCAAAACCAAGTTAGACGTCATCTAATCGGTTTTGCAAATTTTAATTATGTGGCTTTCGGGGTTTCCGGATAACTCTAGCTACCTACGTCCATCATCAAGACGACAATTCTTGTTGCTAGATTAACTTTCCTGGTGTCTGAGGGAAGAAACTAATTAAAAATCTCTAGCCCCATACTAAACTTCGTCAGTACGTGTGACCCCCTAGAAGATCAATCATCTTCATCGCCCTCTCATGTTTGCGGCAGTTCTCTATTCTTGACTATCATGAAGCCAAAAGACCTGTTAGCAGATCGTTGACAACCAGAGCCGACCGATTGTCAGAAGTTTGTACAAAGCTACATCATGCTGTCAATGAACTTAACCGAAGCAACACTCGAGGGAAGCATAGCAAGAACATCCACATGGATCTTGATCAAAACCTGCATCTACTCATAAAACCGCTCATGATGTCACTGTTGGGAAACGTAATAGAAAACCAAAAAAAATCACCCTATGATCAACCAGGAACACTATGAAGTCACGGTGGGCATAAAAACCGATACCCGAAGCCCGAACCCAAAAAACTTGAACACTAAATCGGGTAGCAATTTTAGAAACCCGAAATTTATTTAGAAAATTCGGGTTTCAAGTCATGGTACCCGAATAACCCGATTAGCCTGAAATAAATAAAAAGACTAGTAAAAATGCCCCAAATGACACAGCCCAGTGCCCCGGCCAAAGCCCACGAAGCTGCACTCCCCCAATCCCCATGAGGCCACGATCAAATCCACGACACATCACGGGGCCACGCTTTCACCTTCAAGCGAGGCAGCGACCTAGCCGCCACACGTACGAATAGTCACCACCAATCTTCCTGGATGTCCGATGCAAATCCAGCAGCCCTCCCCGCCGGAGATTTCGCCCCCAAGCGGCCTCCCTACAGTGTGTGCCTTCTCGCCGAAGTCGGTCGCTGTCCGCCGACGTGACCATGGCGCCTGACCGGAGCACGCCATCTCCACCTCCGCTGCCTATGGCGACCGTCGCCTTGCCTCCGCCTAATTCGGCCGCTCGGCGACCTCCGTGCCCCCTACCGACCAGCCAGAATTCGCGTGCTCGCCGGCATTCGCGTCCGTCCCAGCGACAAGAAGCTGGCGCCACTGCGCTCGGTCGTCCCGGAGAGATTTATTTGTTGTGTTGAACTTCGGGTAATTCCGGATTACCCGAACTTGAAACCGAAATTGCTGGTACCCGAATTTTTGGGTTTCTCATTTTTTGGACAAACTTCGAGTATGAGTTTTGGAGACCTGAAATTTTGAAAACCCAATTACCCGACCCGAATTTTCGGGTAAACCCGAACGCCCACCGTGACTATGAAGATGTGGTTTGGATAGGATCGTTATCAACTCCGAGTTGCGGCGGAAGGAGAGTCGGTGTAGATCGTACTTGAAGTCCCTCGAGCCGTCCACGAACAGTCCCTCAAACAAAAGACCGAATGCACGACCTCTCCATAGTTTGTAAGCGCATGGTCTTCATGATCCGGCAGTGCTTCGCCGTCCGGAGCTAATCATTGCTGGAGAATTAGAAGAAGTAGATTAGAACCACACTGGGCTTCTATTATGAGGATTACAGAGGATCTAGATCAAGATATAATTGGATCAACTAGAACTAGAGAACTAGAGGAGGCTCCAAAACTTCCAAAAGTATCAAAACCTCTAGTATATATAGGTTGGAGGAGGGGCAGGGGCGCCATACAAGGGGGGAAGCCCCCCCTGGCTGGCCATGAGGAGGGTCAGTCCCCCTCCAATTCAGCATCCCCTTCCTTCTCCATGAGGAAAAGGGGGCGCCTCCCTATTGGGCCCAAGTGGCCCAATATCTTTCCACCACTTGGCCTTTTAAGGCCTGTTGATATTTAAATAAATATGGAAGCCTCATAATCATATTTAGAGCCTTTTAATATTGATTTAACATCATCAGAAACTATTTCCACCTATATATATTATTTATCGGTATTACCAGGTAAACCCCGAAACACTTTCGGTTCCTCTTGAAACTGTTTGGGATATTAATGAATCTATTTCATAAATATTTTCTCATTACTCATGTCCTACTAACACTTAGCAGATTGCGATTACCTTAAGCTTGTGAACCTGTAGGTTCGGTAAAACATAGACATGAACAAAACCCCTTTCGTTCAATGACCAATAGCGGAACCGTGGACGTCCATATCGATCCCTATGAGTACACGAATGAAATTCGAGTGAAGCTTTTGTTACAATGTGATATTCCCTTTCCTTCTCAATACTTTACAAAACCCAAGGTGAGATATATTGATATCCTCCTGAATCATACACATGTTCACTATACCAGTCTCCTCGTTACCGGTTTTCTTCTTCTTTCTCATTGATATGTTATGTCATCCCCGTGACCTAGTCACCTGTGTCTAGCCACACGATGATGGATGCCGTCACACGGAGAGGTCCCTAAGAATATCTCTCCATTATAGGAGGAGCAAAACTCACTTTCAAGCTATTTTGTCCCTTGACAAATTTTTCGATGAACCTATAAGTTCTCGTTATGATCACCATGTTAAAGATGACATTTGAGGAACCCCAAAGTTCAACATACGGTAAGAAGTAACTACAATACTCTCATGGTCTAAAAACTAAATCACAAGTTAACTCTTTGTGTTATATCAATTGACTTTTGACGGTTGTATCTATAGCAAACAAGTTTGGGTTGATTCAATATGATCATTCTTCTAACGTCATATTATTAAAGTTGTTTTAGTACTATCATTACACATAAAGATATCCTAAAATTCGGAAAACATGATCACCAAATACACTTGAGCTAATCTTAGAGGCGAGACTAGGAATCATATATTCACCATTTATCATTCCACACGTGCATACAAGTCTTCCACCGACTCACATATTCCAGGATCATAGCAGTTATAACATAGAACATAAACTCTTAATTATGAATATGGAAATATAATAATACAATGTTGTTGCCTCTAGGGCATATTTCCAATAATAAGTGACAAAGCTCCTCCGTGAATGAGGAAGTTTATCAACAATGCCCCTTACAACAAACTTGTTGGTCAACACATACATAAGGAGTTATAGTTCCTTTGCCATCCACTGCATCTCATGAGCTTGTTCAACCACACAATGTTTCTCAACTATTATGTAGTCATTGAACTGATATATAGCATGCAGTTCACCACCAATGTCGGTTGTCCGAACTTGGATGCAAGTCAACCCACAGTTCTTTGACATTCTGCATATGTAAATACGCACCAACCAACCTATCACCCAACACACTTGTGACCAATGTTCGAGAAAGCGTTTTTAAGCATCGCTTAATCGCGCTTAAGCGCTGGGTAAAGGCTTCGCTTCTGGCATTAGCAGCGATTTTAGCATTTAGCGGTTTTTAGCAGTGCTTTAGCGGCGATTTAGCACTAGGCGCTGGCTACGCTTGCGCTGAGTGCGTTTACTCGATGGAAAAGCGAGGGGGCGCTCTGAAAACGGTCGGGCTGGAGGGCCATAAGGGGTATAAAGGGCTTGGCCCAAAACAGGCATGTTCGGCTAGGGTTACAGGATCCACAAGAGGGGGGACGAAGAGAGTTTTGTGGAGGCTGCTCCTGCTCTGGATCCAGCGGCCGCTCTTGGCGTTCTTCCTCCTCCTTGGCAGTCCATTGGATCTGGACATCGGCAACTCCTCCTCCTCCTCCTGGACGTCCCCTCCTACCAGTTCAGGTGAGGATCTTCACCTCTCCTCTCCTCCTTCTCAGCTCCTCTTCTCCTCCTCTGTTCCTTAGATCCATAGATCCTCCTCTAATGTTTTCTTCAGTTCTCATCCATAAGCAGGCATGCAGCACTGCAACAGTAGTTTCTTGGTTGTTCTAGAATTCTACTTCAGTTCTTTGTTTCATTCATTGCCTCATTGGTCTTTGCTTAAGCAGGGAGCAGGCAGCAACAGTTTAGTGGTTTGTTTAGGAATAGCAAAGCTGCAAAGGTAGGCACTAAAGAGGAATTTGTCTAGTACTACTGTACTAGTATGGAGTCAGGAGGAGGAGATGGTGCTGGTGCTACTGCTGCAGCAACAACAATAAAAGAGAGAGCAAAGATTCTGAAGAGGAATTCCGATGATATGGGTTGGGCTTATGGTCAGCTTGTTGATCCTAACAATCTTCAGAGAGTGAAGTGCAATTTATGCAGTCAGATTTTCACGGGAGGTATTTACCGGCTGAAGCAACACATTGCGAAAAACTCAAATGCGGTGAGGAACTTCTTGCGGTTCCCACAAGAAGCTAAAGAAGCTTGCTTAAAAGCTTTTGAAGAAAAGGCATCAAAGAAGCAAAAAAAGTATGTGCACGAGAAGGCTGTGAGAGAAGTTGTTGTTATTGATGCATCATCTACTCCTCAAGGTCAAGCTCGAGATGATGACGAACTCACTTGTATTGGTAGCTCACGGCCTCATGTGTTAGGTCCTATAGATAAGTGGACATGTACAATTGACCCCAAGTTATCCAGAGAAGCAAGACTCAAGCAAATGAAGATTAACAAGGCAGCATGAGAGGAGAGATCACTTCGAGCACATGAGTGCATTGCAAGATGGGTGTATACCCATGGTAAGAGCTTGTTGCCCTGTTTTTTCAATTAAATTGTAGATTGTTTGCTGCCCTCCTATGCTAAGATGTGTCTCTCTTATATGCAATGCAGCAATATCTTTCAATGTAATTGACAGTGATGAGTTTAGTCAAATGGTTCAAGCCATTGCTCAATTTGGCCTAGATCTAGATCCACCTAGTCAATATGATCTCCGGGAGACTTTGATGAAGTGTGAGTATGCAAGAACCAAGAGTGAACTCAAGGAACGAGAGGTTGAGAAGGGCAAGCATGGTTGCTCTCTCATGACTGATGCTTGGACTGACCTGAAGAGGAGAAGCATTATGAATCTGGTCACACATTGCTCGGAAGGTGTTAGCTTCATCAAGTCAAAGGAAACATCAGACACACCTCATACAAGTGAGATGACCTTCAATCTAGTTGAAAAGACAATTGAAGAATTAGGTGTTGAACATGTGGTGCAGGTTGTGAATGACAATGCTTTGAACAACATGGGGGCTAAGGATC
Source organism: Triticum urartu (assembly GCF_056163025.1). Taxonomy (NCBI): domain Eukaryota; kingdom Viridiplantae; phylum Streptophyta; class Magnoliopsida; order Poales; family Poaceae; genus Triticum; species Triticum urartu. The sequence goes on from NC_141879.1 coordinate 631,966,026, forward strand.
TCTTGAAAGTGAAGAGGCCGAAGATATTTTGGAGCTCATGTGTGACTCACACTATCAATTTGATGCTCCAAGGGATTGGTAACTTAGCGAAGTTCAAGAATATAATTGATCAAGCCAAGGCTTTCACAATATTTGTGTATGGGCACCATCGCACCTTAGAGTGCATGAGATCCTTCACCAAGAAGAGAGAAATCATAAGGCTAGGAGTAACTAGATTTTCTTCTCAATTCCTCACTTTGCAAAGCCTTGTAGACAAGGCTGATTCACTAAGAAAGATGGTGTTTTCATCTAAGTGGGATGAGATCAAGGATGTGCACTCAAAGAAAGGAAAGGATGCTACAGCCATAATTCTCAACAAGCCCTTCTGGAAGGGTGTGAATCTTTGCATCAAGGTGTTCGAGCCATTGGTGACGGTCCTTCGGTTGGTTGATGGTGATGCACGACCCTCAATGGGCTTTCTGTACGGAGAGATTGTGAAGGCAAAGAAATAAATCAAAGAGGCCTTTGGTAACGCCGAGGCACGGTACAAAGATGTGTTAGCTATAGTTCAAAAGAAGATGAAAGATAGGCTTGATGCCCCACTGCAGTTGACTGCATATTTTCTGAATCCACACTATAGCTATGCAGATGACAGCATATTTGATTCTGTTGACATTAATACAGCCTCTATTCTTGTGTGGAGACATTATATCATGGTGATGAAAACATGCAAGACAAAGTTGTGAACTATGAGATAGGCAAGTTCCAAAGCAGAGAGGGTTCCTTTGCAAAGAAGCTTGCTAGGACTTGCCAAAAGTTTGACTACAATCCTGGTTAGTCATTACTCTTGGGGAACGTAGTAATTCAAAAAATTCCTACGATCACGCAAGATCTAACTAGGAGATGCATAGCAACGAGAGGGGGGAGTGTGTGCACGTACCCTTGTAGACAGAAAGCGGAAGCATTTAGTAACATGGTTGATGTAGTTGAACGTCTTCACAATCCAACCGATCCAAGTACCAAACGTACGGCACCTCTGTGTTCAGCACACGTTCAGCACGATGACGTCCCTCGAGCTCTTGATCCAGTAGAGGATCAAGGGAGAGTTCCGTCAGCACGACAGCGTGGCAGAGGTGTTGGTGATGTGATCCGCGCAGGGCTTCGCCTAAGCACTACGACAATATGAGTGAGGTGGTAAACTGTGGAGGGGGGCACCGTACATGGCTGAGGAACAATTGATGTGCTTTGGGGTGCCCCATGCCCTCGTATATAAAGGAGCAGAGGGAGGAGGCCGGCCCCCTAGGGGCGCGCCAAGTGTGGGGAGTCCTACTCACTCCCCAGTCCTAGTAGGATTCCCCTTTCCTTTTCTAGAGGGGGAAAGAGGGAAAGGGAAAGGGAGTAGGAAAGGGCAAGGGGGGCGCCGCCCCTCCCCTAGTCCAATTCGGACTCTATGGGGGGCGTGCGCCTCCTCCCTTGCCTGCCTCCTCTTCTCCCTTATGGCCCAATAGGGCCCAATTACTTCCCCGGGGGCTTCCGGTAACCTCCCGGTACTCCGGAAAAATACCGGAATCACTCGGAACCATTCCGATGTCCGAATACAACCTTACAATATATGAATCTTTACCACTCGACCATTCCGAGACTCCTCATCATGTCCGTGATCTCATCCGGGACTCTGAACAAACTTTGGTCACCAAAACACATAACTCATAATATAAATCATCACCGAACGTTAAGCGTGCGGACCCTATGGGTTCGAGAACGATGTAGACATGACCGAGACACATCTCTGGTCAATAACCAATATCGGAACCTGGTTGCTCATATTGGCTACTACATATTCTATGAAGATCATTATCAGTCAAACCGCATAACAACATATGATATTCTCTTTGTCATCGGTATGTTACTTGCCTGAGATTCGATTGTTGGTATCATCGTATCTAGTTCAATCTCGTTACCGACAAGTCTCTTTACTCGTTCCGTAGTGCATCATCCCGCAACTAACTCATTAGTCACATTGCTTGCAAGGCTAATAGTGATGTGCATTACCGAGAGGGCCCGGACATACCTCTCCGATACACAGAGTGACAAATCCTAATCTCGATCTATGCCAACTCAACAAACACCTTCGGATACACCTGTAGAGCATCTTTATAATCACCCGGTTACGTTGTGACGTTTGGTAGCAAACAAGGTGTTCCTCCGGTATTCAGGAGTTGCATAATCTCATAGTCAGAGGAATATGTATAAGTCATGAAGAAAGCAATAGCAATAAAACTAAATGATAATAATGCTAAGCTAACGGATGGGTCTTGTCCATCACATCATTCTCTAATGATGTGATCCTGTTCATCAAATGACAACACATGTATATGGTCAAGAAACTTAACCATCTTTGATTAACGAGCTAGTCAAGTAGAGGCATACTAGGGACACTGTTTGTCTATGTATTCACACATGTACTAAGTTTCCGGTTAATACAATTCTAGCATGAATAATAAACATTTATCATGATATAAGAAAATATAAATAACAATTTTATTATTGCCTCTAGGGCATATTTCCTTCAGTCTCCCACTTGCACTAGAGTCAATAATCTAGATTACATAGTAATGATTCTAACACCCATGGAGTATTGGTGTTGATCATGTTTTGCTCGTGAGAGAGGCTTAGTCAATGGATCTGCAACATTCAGATCCGTATGTATCTTGCAAATCTCAATGTCTCCCTCCTTGACTTGATCGCGGATGCAATTGAAGCGTCTCTTGATGTGTTTGGTTCTCTTGTGAAATCTGGATTCCTTTGCCAAGGCAATTGCTCCAGTATTGTCACAAAAGATTTTCATTGGACCCGATGCACTAGGTATCACACCTAGATCGGATATGAACTCCTTCATCCAGACTCCTTCATTTGCTGCTTCTGAAGCAGCTATGTACTCCGCTTCACACGTAGATCCCGCCACGACGCTCTGCTTGGAACTGCACCAACTTACAACTCCACCATTCAATATAAATACGTATCTGGTTTGTGACTTAGAGTCATCCGGATCAGTGTCAAAGTTTGCATCGATGTAACCATTTACAACAAGCTCTCTGTCACCTCCATAAACGAGAAACATATCCTTAGTATTTTTCAGGTATTTCAGGATGTTCTTGGCCGCTGTCCAGTGATCCACTCATGGATTGCTTTGGTACCTCCCTGCTAAACCTATAGCAAGACACACATCAGGTCTGGTACATAGCATTGCATACATGATAGAACCTATGGCTGAGGCATAGGGAATGACCTTCATTTTCTCTCTATCTTCTACAGTGGTCGGGCATTGAGTCTGACTCGACTTCACATCTTGTAACACAGGCAAGAACCCTTTTCTTGACTGACCCATTTTGAACTCCTTCAAAACTTTATCAAGGTATGTGCTTTGTGAAAGTCCAATTAAGCGTCTTGATCTATATCTATAGATCTTGATGCCCAATATATAAGTAGCTTCACCGAGGCCTTTCATTGAAAATTTCTTATTCAAGTATCCTTTTATGCTATCCAGAAATTATGTATTGTTTCCAATCAACAATATGTCATCCACATATAATATTAGAAAGGCTACAGAGCTCCCACTTACTTTCTTGTGAATACAGGCTTCTCCAAAAGTCTGTATAAAACCATATGCTTTGATCACACTATCAAAGTGTATATTCCAACTCCGAGAGGCTTGCACCTGTCCATAAATGGATCGCTGGAGCTTGCACACTTTGTTAGTACCTTTACGATCGACAAAACCTTCTGGTTGCATAATATACAACTCTTATTTAAGATATCCATTAAGGAATGCAATTTTGACATCCATTTGCCAAATTTCATAATCATAAAATGCGGTAATTGCTAACATGATTCGGACAGACTTAAGCATCACTACGGGTGAGAAGGTCTCATCGTAGTCAACTCCTTGAACTTGTTGAAAACCTTTCACGACAAGTCGAGCTTTGTAGACAGTAACATTACCGCAGCGTCAGTCTTCTTCTTGAAGATCCATTTATTCTCTATTGCTTACCGATCATCGCGCAAGTCAACCAAAGTCCACACTTTGCTCTCATACATGGATCCCATCTCAGATTTCATGGCCTCAAGCCATTTCGCGGAATCTGGACTCATCATTGCTTCCTCATAGTTCGTAGGTTCGTCATGGTCAAGTAACATGACCTCCAGAATAGGGTCACCGTACCACTCTGGTGCGGATCGTACTCTAGTTGACCTACGAGGTTCGGTAGTAACTTGATCTGAAGTTTCGTGATCATCATCATTAGCTTCCTCACTAATTGGTGTAGGAATCAATGGAACTGATTTTTGTGGTGAACTACTTTCCAATTCGGGAAAAGGTACAATTACCTCATCAAGTTCTACTTTCCTCCCACTCACTTCTTTCAAGAGAAACTCCTTCTCTAGAAAGGATCCATTCTTAGCAATGAATATCTTGCCTTCGGATCTATGATAGAAGGTGTACCCAACAGTTTCCTTTGGGTATCCTATGAAGAACATTTCTTCGATTTGGGTTCAAGCTTATCAGGTTGAAGCTTTTTCGCATAAGCATCGCAGCCCCAAACTTTAAGAAACAACAGCTTAGGTTTCTTGCCAAACCACAGTTCATATGGTGTCGTCTCAACGGATTTAGATGGTGCCCTATTTAGCGTGAATGCAGCCGTCTCTAAAGCATAGCCCCAAAACGATAGCGGTAAATCAGTAAGAGACATCATAGATCGCACCATATCTAATAAAGTATGGTTATGACGTTCGGACACATCATTACGCTATGGTGTCCAGGTGGCGTGAGTTGCGAAACTATTCACATTATTTCAAATGAAGACCAAATTCATAACTCAAATATTCACCTCCACCATCAGATTGTAGAAAATTTATTTTCTTGTTACGATGATTTTCCACTTCACTCTGAAATTCTTTAAACTTTTCAAATGTTTCAGACTTGTGTTTCATTAAGTAGATATACCCATATCTACTCAAATCATCTATGAAGGTTAGAAAATAACGATACCCGTCGCGATACACAACACTCATTGGACCGCATACATCAGTATGTATTATTTCCAATAAGTCAGTTGCTCGCCCCATTGTTCCGGAGAACGGCTTATTCATCTTGCCCATGAGGCATGGTTCGCAAGCCTCAAGTGATTCCAAAAGCCCATCAGCATGGAGTTTCTTCATGCGCTTTACACCAATATGACCTAAACGGCAGTGCCACAAATAAGTTACACTATCATTATTAACTTTGCATCTTTTGGCTTCAATATTATGAATATGTGTATCACTACAATTGAGATTCAACAAAGATAGACCACTCATCAAGGGTGCATGACCATAAAAGATATTACTCTTATAAATAGAACAACCATTATTCTCTGATTTAAATGAATAACCGTCTTGCATTAAACAAGATCCAGATATAATGTTCATGCTCAACGCTAGCACCAAATAACAATTATTTAGTTCTAAAACTAATCCCGCCGGTAGATGTAGAGGTAGCGTGCCGACGGCGATCACATCGACTTTGGAACCATTTCCCACGCGCATTGTCACCTCGTCCTTAGCCAATCTTCGGTTAATCCGTAGCCCCTGTTTTGAGTTGCAAATATGAGCAACAAAACCAGTATTAAATACCCAGGTGCTACTACGAGCATTAGTAAGGTACACATCAATAACATGTATATCAAATATACCTTTCACTTTGCCATCCTTCTTAATTATCCACCAAATACTTGGGGCAGTTCCGCTTCCAGTGACCAGTCCCTTTGCAGTAGAAGCACTCAGTTTCAGGCTTAGGTCCAGACTTGGGCTTCTTCCCTTGAGCAGCAACTGGCTTGCTATTCTTCTTGAAGTTCCCCTTCTTCCCTTTGCCTTTTTTTTCTTGAAACTAGTGGTCTTGTTCACCATCAACACTTGATGCTCCCTCTTGATTTCTACCTCCGCGGCCTTTAGCATCACGAAGAGCTCGGGAATTGTATTTTCCATCCCTTGCATATTATATTTCATCACGAAGCCTTTATAGCTTGGTGGCAGTGATTGAAGAACTCTGTCAATGACACTATCATTGGGAAGATTAACTCCCAGCTGAGTCAAGTGGTTATGGTACCCAGACATTCTGAGTATGTGTTCACTGACAGAACTATTCTCCTCCATTTTGCAGCTGTAGAACTTGTTGGAGACTTCATATCTCTCAACTCGGGCATTTGCTTGAAATATTAACTTCAATTCTTGGAACATCTCATATGCTCCATGACGTTCAAAACATCTTTGAAGTCTCGATTCCAAGCCGTAAAGCATGGCACACTGAACTATCGAGTAGTCATCAGCTTTGCCCTGCCAGACGCTCATAACTTCCGGAGTTGCTCCTGCAGCGGGTCTTGCACCTAGTGGTGCTTCCAGGACGTAATTCTTCTATGTAGCAATGAGGATAATCCTCAAGTTACAGACCCAGTCCGTGTAGTTGCTACCATCATCTTTCAACTTAGATTTCTCTAGGAACGCATTCAAATTCAAGGGAACAATAGGACAGACCATTGATCTACAACAACATAGATATGCAAAAACTATCAGGTACTAAGTTCATGATAAATTAAAGTTCAATTAATCATATTAGTTAAGAACTCCCACTTAGATAGACATCTCTCTAGTCATCTAAATGATCACATGATCCATATCAACTAAACCATGTCTGATCATCACGTGAGATGGAGTAGTTTTCAACGGTGAACATCTCTATGTTGATCATATCTACTATATGATTCACGTTCGACCTTTCGGTCTCAGTGTTCCGAGGCCATATCTGCATATGCTAGGCTCGTCAAGTTTAACCCGAGTATTCTGCATGTGCAAAACTGGCTTGCACCCGTTGTATGTGAATGTAGAGCTTATCACACCCGATCATCACGTGGTGTCTTGGCACGATGAACTATAGCAATAGTGCATACTCAGGGAGAACACTTATACCTTGAAATTTAGTGAGAGATCATCTTATAATGCTACCGCCATACTAAGCAAAATAAGATGCATAAAGGATAAACATCACATGCAATCAAAATATGTGACATGATATGGCCATCATCATCTTGTGCCTTTGATCTCCATCTCCAAAGCACCGTCATGATCTCCATCGTCACCGGCTTGACACCTTGATCTCCATCGTAGCATCATTGTCATCTCGCCAACTATTGCATCTATGCCTATCACTACCGCTTAGTGATAAAGTAAAGCAATTACATGGCAATTGCATTTCATACAATAAAGCGACAACCATAAGGCTCCTGCCAGTTGCTGATAACTTTTACAAAACATGATCATCTCATACAAAAATTTATATCTCATCACATCTTAACCGTATCACATCACAACATGCCCTGCAAAAACAAGTTAGACGTCCTCTACTTTGTTGTTGCAAGTTTTATGTGGCTGCTACAGGCTTCTAGCAAGAACCGTTCTTACCTACGCATCAAAACCACAACGATTTTTCGTCAAGTATGTTGTTTTAACCTTCAACAAGGACCGGTCGTAGTCAAACTCGATTCAACTAAAGTTGGAGAAACACACACCTTCTAGCCACCTATGTGCGAAGCACGTCGGTAGAACCAGTCTCATGAACGCAGTCATGTAATGTCGGTCTGGGCCGCTTCATCCAACAATACCGCCGAATCAAAGTAAGACGTTGGTGGTAAGTAGTATGACTATTATCACCCACAACTCATTGTGTTCTACTCGTGCATATACCATCTACGCATAGAGCTGGCTCGGATGCCACTGTTGGGGAACGTAGTAATTCAAAAAAATTCCTACGATCACGCAAGATCTAACTAGGAGATGCATAGCAATGAGAGGGGAGAGTGTATCCACGTACCCTTGTAGACCGAAAGTGGAAGCGTTTGGTAACGCGGTTGATGTAGTCGAACGTCTTCACGATCCAACCGATCCAAGTACCAAACGTACGGCACCTCCGTGTTCAGCACATGTTCAGCACGATGATGTCCCTCGAGCTCTTGATCCAGTAGAGGGTCGAGGGAGAGTTCCGTCAGCACGACAATGTGGCGACGGTGTTGGTGATGTGATTCGTGCAGGGCTTTGCCTAAGCACTACGATAATATGACCGAGGTGGTAAACTGTGGAGGGGGGCACCGCACACGGCTGAGGAACAATTGATGTGCTTTGGGGTGCCCCCTGCCCCTGTATATAAAGGAGGAGAGGGAGGAGGCCGGCCCCCTAGGGGCGCGCCAAGTGTGGGGAGCCCTACTAGGACTCCCTACACTAGTATAAAAAGGGTCAAACATGAAGCACATTAGTACCGGTTTGATTTTGGCCCGGTACTAATGGTACCATTAGTGCCAGTTCGAACGGATTTGCATTAATGCCGGTTCGTGTTGAACCTTTAGTACCGGTTCGTGGCACGAACCGGTACTAAAGGGGTGGTGGCAGGCTGGCGTCAGGCCGGGGCCCCACGATCACCTTTTGTGACACAAACCGGCACTATAGTACTGGTTTGTGACACAAACCGACACTATAGGGCAATTTTCAAACTCTACCCCCCTGTGTCGCCATTTCAGTTCTAAAAAAATCAAAAGAAAATGATAAAAACTTCAAAAAATAAAATCCTACGAGAGGTAGTTATATTACTACATCTACTAGTTAGGAAAATTTAAAAACTACAATTTGGACATGTTTTGCAAAAAGTGTAGGGAAAATGTAAAACGACTATAACTTTTGCATACGATGTCGGAAAAAAACGTATAATATATCAAAAAATTCAGCACGAAAATCCGCATCCGATGGAGACTGCCTACGGCCAGTTTGGAATCTTTTAGAATCCTCAAATTCCAGAAGGAAAAAAAGATATGGTCAAATTTCAGTTTGTTTAAAAAAATTTGGTTAAATCTGGTCAAACTACTTATTCAAGAAGTATTAATGTTACTACATAATTATTCAAGAATATTGGTGTTACTAAATAATTATTTCAATTTTTTGAATTTATGTCAAATCTGGTCAAACTGTGGTCAAACTATGGTCAAACTTATTCATGAAATATTAGCGTTACTAAATAATTACTGTTTTTTAGAATAATAGTTTCAAACTCAAACGGTGAAATGTGTGACTTCATGCTCAAGCTAAACTCCTGAGGGTTAATAGGATTGACATCTTACTATTGTCAGGAAAACAACAAGTGCAGACTCGGAAACGAAGGAGAATAGAACCCGAAAGTTAAGCGTGCTTGGGCTGGAGTAGTGAGAGGGATGGGTGACCGGTCGGGAAGTTAGATGATTTGGAATGAGTGATCCACACTTGAGCAGTTAAGAGAGGTGACTAGAGACTAAATCATCAAATAATTCAAAAAAATAAAAAATAAAAAAAATCCAAAACTTTGAAAAAAAATTCAAAAAAAAAACCTTTACCTCTCGACCATTCCAAGACTCCTCGTCATGTCCGTGATCTCATCCGGGACTCCGAACAAACTTCGGTCACCAAAACACATAACTCATAATACAAATTGTCATCGAACGTTAAGCATGCGGACCCTACGCATTCGAGAACTATGTAGACATGACCGAGACACATCTCCGGTTAATAACCAATAGCGGAACCTGGATGCTCATATTGGCTCCTACATATTCTACGAAGATCTTTATCGGTCAAAACGCATAACAACATACGTTATTTCCTTTGTCATCGGTATGTTACTTGCCCGAGATTCGATCGTCGGTATCATCATACCTAGTTCAATCTTGTTACCGGCAAGTCTCTTTACTCGTTCCGTAATGCATCATCCCGCAACTAACTCATTAGTCACATTGATTGCCAGGCTTATAGTGATGTGCATTATCGAGAGGGCCTAGAGATACCTCTCCGATACACGAAGTGACAAATACTAATCTCGATCTATGCCAAATCAACAAACACCTTCGGAGACACCCGTAGAGCATCTTTATAATCACTCAGTTACGTTGTGACGTTCGATAGCACACAAGGTGTTCCACCGGTATTCGGGAGTTGCATAATCTCATAGTCAGAGGAGTATGTATAAGTCATGAAGAAAGCAATAGCAATAAAACTAAACGATCATAATGCTAAGCTAACGGATGGGTCTTGTCCATCACATCATTCTCTAATGATGTGATCCCGTTCATCAAATGACAACACATGTCTATGGTTAGGAAACTTAACCATCTTTGATTAACGAGCTAGTCAAGTAGAGGCATACTAGGGACACTCTGTTTGTCTATGTATTCACACATGTATGAAGTTTCCGGTTAATACAATTTTAGCATGAATAATAAACATTTATCGTGATATAAGTAAATATAAATAACAACTTTATTATTGCCTCTAGGGCATATTTCCTTCAATTAATTGCAAAACTTTCATTTAGTTGCATATGTTGTCCAGTACTCAAGTTCCTATAGTATTATAAGTTCCTGACTATGAAAAAATTCCTCTTGCTAGTGGCTTGGTGGAGAATGTATGGAGGTGAGACACCAGGGCTGAAGGACATGGCTATGAAGATCCTTTCATTGACCTCAAGTTCTTCTGACTGTGAGAGAAATTGGAGTTGTTTTGAGTTGGTTAGTTTCCAAAGCTGAATTTGTTCCAATGCTTTGTCAAGTTCACATTAACTAGTTCCTGACTAGTAGCATTGGCACTTGTAGATACACACCAAGAGGAGAAACAAACTTACAACAGGTCGCCTCAATCATCTTGTGTACATCCAGTTCAACTCAAGGCTGTTATCCAAGAAGAAAAAGATCAAGCAGGGGAAGAACATTGATGTTCTCCTTGGTACTGATGCATCCGAAGCACAAGGCTTCTTGTTTGAGCGAGGAGATGATCATGCTTTCATGGTGTTTCTAGATGGAGGTGAGGGAGTAGATGGCACACCTTGGAGTGTGGTTGGAGATGCTATGGGAACCAGTGAACAACTTGAGCTTCGTTGAAGTGCAAGGGTTAGAGATCTCCATGATGAAGAGTTTGAGTCAGACGAAGAAGAAGTAGAGGAGACAGATTCAGAGGAGGAGGACATAGAGTACAAGGATGATGAAGATGAAGTGGTGATTGGGTGCACTTATGAGGATGAGGACTGATCCATGAAGTCATGAACTGCTACTTGGGTGTTGTTGTTTGGTTGCTGTTGCTGATGCTGCTTGTTGTTGTTGCTGTTTGGTTGCTACTTGGCTGCTGCTGCTGCTTGGCTGCTGCTGCTATTTGGCTGCTGCTGCTATTTGGCTATTGTTGGTGCTGCTTGGCTGTAGTTGCCATTTACCTTATATGCCCTAAGACAATATTATGCATTTATGCTTGCTGTGTGAACCACTAAACCTTATCTTTATGTGTTATTTATTGTGGTTTGTGAACCACTGAACCTCAACCTTATATGCTATTTCAGATTTTTGAGTTGCCTATGTGCTATATTTCCTGTTTTCTTGTGCATATTATTCAAAAATTGCCAAATTTTGGCTAATTTTTAAAAAAATGCTTAATCCCGGTTAAGCTGCGCTTAAGCTGTCATTGCTCTAAGTTGTGGCCATCCACTCCGCTTACGCTTACCGCTTTCTTGAACATTACTTGTGACATCACCCACAAAGATAACAATGGTCTCGAGAATGCTTCATCTTGATTAGAAGTAAGTAGTCCACTCAGAATGCCTGCTGGAACCCAACACATGTTTGCAGCGGTGAGCCTTAGGGTGGTTTTGGGTTGCCATCTCTTGAAGTGAGTACCCAGACTCGATTTGAGGGCATTAGCAAAGCCAGTAAATGAAAATAGCTTAAACATATATGGTTTTTGGATCGCTAGGGAACTAGGCATATCTTGTTTAAGCTTATTCTAGATTAGCATCATCAAAAGTTTACTGGCATGGAAAATCACATACAACAGACTAGGAACATCTAGAGCATATGCATATGGACCAATGGTACATGGAGATAGAGAGAGAGAGAGAGACAGACAGAGAGCATACGAAGGCACCAAAAAATCTAGTACCACACCGTCTTCGAGCATGGTGGTGAAAGGTGGTCGTTCGCCGTAGAGAAAGTACTCGAAGCAGAACAAGCAGTTCCACTGAGGCGCCCCTCAAACACCTTATCGTCCCTTGATACGTCACCAACGTATCTATAATTTTTTATTGTTCGATGCTATTATATTATCAACCTTGGATGTTTTCTATGCATTTATATGCTATTTTATATGATTTTTGAGACTAACCTATTAACCTAGAGCCCAGTGCCAGTTTCTGTTTTTTCCTTGTTTTAGAGTATGGCAGAAAAGGAAAATCAAACGGAGTCCAATTGACCTGAAACTTCACGCAACTGATTTTTGGACCAGAAGAAGCCCACAGAGTATCGGAGATAGACCAGGAGAGTCCCGGGCTGCCCATGAGGGTGGGGGCGCGCCCACCCCCTGGGCGCGCCCCCTGCCTCGTGGACAGCCCGGAGATCCACCGACGTACTTCTTCCTCCTATATATACCCATATACCCTAAAAACTTCGGGGAGCAGAATAGATCGGGAGTTCCGCCGCCGCAAGCCTCTATAGCCACCAAAAACCAATCGGGACCCTGTTCCGGCACCCTGCCGGAGGGGGGAACCCTCACCGGTGGCCATCTTCATCATCCCGGCGCTCTCCATAACGAGGAGGGAGTAGTTCACCCTTGGGGTTGAGGGTATGTACTAGTAGCTATGTGTTTGATCTCTCTCTCTCTCATGTTCTTGAAGTGATACGATCTTGATATATCGCGAGCTTTGCTATTATAGTTGGATCTTATGATGTTTCTCCCCCTCTACTCTCTTGTAATGGATTGAGTTTTCCCTTTGAAGCTATCTTATCGGATTGAGTCTTTAAGGATTTGAGAACACTTGACGTATGTCTTGCGTGGGATACCCGTGGTGACAATGGGGTATTCTATTGATCCACTTGATGTATGTTTTGGTGATCAACTTGCGGGTTCCGCCCATGAACCTATGCAAAGGGGTTGGGACACGTTTTTGTCTTGACTCTCCGGTAGAAACTTTGGGGCACTCTTTGAAGTACTTTGTGTTGGTTTGAATAGATGAATCTGAGATTGTGTGATGAATATCGTATAATCATACCCATGGATACTTGAGGTGACATTGTAGTATCTAGGTGACATTAGGGTTTTGGTTTATTTGTGTCTTAAGGTGTTATTATAGTACGAACTCTATGATAGATTGAACGGAAATAATAGCTTCATGTTATTTTACTACGGACTCTTGAATAGATCGATCAGAAAGGATAACTTTGAGGTGGTTTCGTACCCTACCATAATCTCTTCATTTGTTGTCCTCTATTAGTGACTTTGGAGTGACTCTTTGTTGCATGTTGAGGGATAGTTATATGATCCAATTATGTTATTATTGTTGAGAGACCTTGCACTAGTGAAAGTATGAACCCTAGGCCTTGTTTGAACGCATTGCAATACCGTTTACGCTCATTTTTATCATTAGTTACCTTGCTATTTTTATATTTTCAGATTACAAAAACCTATATCTACCATCCATATTGCACTTGTATCACCATCTCTTCGCTGAACTAGTGCACCTATACAATTTTCGATTGTATTGGGTGTGTTGGGGACACAAGAGACTCTTTGTTATTTGGTTGCAGGGTTGCTTGAGAGAGACCATCTTCATCCTATGCCTCCCACGGATTGATAAACCTTAGGTCATCCACTTGAGGGAAATTTGCTACTGTCCTACAAACCTCTGCACTTGGAGGCCCAACAACGTCTACAAGAAGAAGGTTGTGTAGTAGACATCAAGCTCTTTTCTAGCGCCGTTGCCGGGGAGGTTAGCGCTTGAAGGTATATCTTTAGATCTTGCAATCGAATATTTTTGTTTCTTGTTTTATCACTAGTTTAGTATATAAAAGAAAATTATAAAAAATGGAATTGAGGGTACCTCATATGCTTCATCTTTTTAATATCTTTCATGAAAATAAGGATTCCAATAATTGTGCTCAAGTGCTAGAATAAAAATGCATTAGAATGTTTGGCACTAAATATTTGAATGATGAGCATGATTGCAATGTTGTTAGTATGAATTCCTTGCTATCTATGATGCTAATGATATGCAAAGCCACAAGCTTGGGGAAGCTATGTTTGATGAAGATGATATTTTTTGTCCCCCAAGTTTTGATGAGCAAATTTATTATGATGATAGCATGCCTCCTATTTATGATGATTATATTCATGAAAATGGATTTGGAGAGGTCATGACTTTATTTAGTAATGATTCCACTATTTCGGAAGAGGTTCCAATTGATTATGAGAACAAAGTTGCTATCTATGATGATTATTGTGATGAATTGTATGCTATTAAAAATAATGATAACCATGAAACTTGTCATCATGATATTAGTTTTCAATTGGATTATGCCTCACATGATAATTATAGCATAAATGCCCGTGCGTTGCAACAGGGAAAAAGTTTAGTTCGTATGGACCATGGTTGGCGGCGTCAAGGAATGATGTCACGGGACAATGGTTCTTATGTCCAAAAACATATGCATCATTTGAGCATCATGACTTCACAACATGGAGTTTAAGACATGGGGTATGATACAGATTAAATTGATCTGATTGTCAATGTTTTCTTATGGAAAAACTTTTGATGTATTCATAACTTCATTGCCATGTAAAGAACATCAAAAGTAATAAAAATGTAATAATTTAAAAAAATCGTGCGTTTCAACGAAAAATAAAATTAATGGAAATTTAGTCAGGAATATTAATGCCAATGGCAATGTCCGGGAAGAGAATTCTAGTTCCTATGAACAAAGGTTGGCCGGGTCAAGGAACCATGTCACGAGACAATAGATGCTTATGAAGAAAGATGCATCAATTGAAGATCACGACACGGAGTTTGGAACATGGGTAGGATTGGAAGTAAATTGATCTGATTGACAACATCTTTTACGAATTTTTTTTGATTTTATTTGTAGCATCATGACAACATAAAGATCATTAAAATTAATGAAATTTAAATAAGTAATAAAAACTAAATCATGTGTTTGAACAAAAAATTTGAGATAAACAACTTTTGGCTCTGTGATTAGATAGTTAGGAGGACAGTGGTATCCCTAACCCACCAGAATTAAGTCATAGACTTGACATAGGTGCTCGCATTATTTTAAATTTATTTCAGACTTCCACGAAAGTTCGTTCAGTGAGAGAATATGCTCCTCCCACTAAAGGTTCTAATAGCGGTAGGGTGTGCATTTGTGCATTCATAGGAATGAGTATATGCTCGTGTTTGTGAGGAACTTTATTTATACTGTGTTAAAAACCCTAAAATATGTATCATGCATGTCCTCCTTTTCTTAATTAACAGGAAAGGATTAAAAATTTGAGATAAAAAACTTTGGCTGTGTGTTGCGGCCGACACGTACACCTTAGTCGTCACGTGGATGCCTCGCTCTAGAAAAAAGGCCACTCTTGAAAGCTTATCCACTCATCTCCACTCTCTAGGCCTCCACCGCTCGTTCTATTTCGTGTCACCTCATCTCTCTCATCCCTATCCGGTTTTCTTCACTGAAGTAGGCAGGGCAGGAGCTTGTTGCGGCGAGCGGCGATGCAGGACCGGCGGCGACCCTGCTGCCTAGGGGCGAGCTGGAAGCCCAGCGATGCAAGGGCCGGCTGCGACCCGCGCCGTCACTTGCCACTTACCGTTCCCCTCCGGGGAAGGAATCCATGCATTTTCCTATTTTCCTACTGCTCAAGCATTTTCCTGCTGCTCTTCACTTCTCTAAAGCCGATTCAGCGCATCATCCTTAAGCCAAGGATGTTCCCCACGATCTCGCCCCCTTTTCATCCTTGAGATCTTTTCTTTCGCCTTCTTTTTCGATATACAACTGAGACACACATCTCATCCTCTTTGCTTATTTTTGAGGCGGCTTATTTTCTCATACAACTGCGGCGTATATAAATTGATGATTTTCGATGCAAAAGGGCGATATGGGACTATTTGTCTAACCGGTATAGTTGGCAGATATTTTTTGCACTCCGATGGAGAAAAGGTACCCAGCTTGCACAGCTTGGCCCACACACAAAAATCAAAAACCGACAGCCAATATCTTGGACGGATGAACGAAAGCCCACTTGCGTGGTCATGAGAAAACCAACTGGCCCAAGTCGAGGAGGGAAACGTCTTTAACTTACGGGCAGCGATATACAAATAGATTAGTACCACCTCGCGTATATGTTTTAAATTTAAATTGAAAGCGTAAAATCATGGAAAAAGCGTATTGTGACGGTGAACCCACAGAGTCAATCCGTGCTTTATTATTAGGGAAATATTTTGTTGAGTTTGCTCCCACTAGTATTCCGAGGGAGAAGAATTTTGCTTATGTGGAGAGTAGTAAATTTTCTATGCTTGTAGATCATGAAAAGAATGCTTTATGTGCTAGTTATATTGTTGAAATCATTCATGATGCTACTGAAAATTATTATGAGGGAGGAACATATGCTTGTAGGAATTGCAATAATATCAAGTTTCCCCTCTATGTGCTGAAAATTTTGAAGTTATGCTTGTTTTGCCCTCCTATGCAAGTTGATTCTTGTTCCCACAAGTTGTTTGCTCACAAAATACCTATGCATAGGAAGTGGGTTAGGCTTAAATGTTTTAGTCATATTCTTCATGATGCTCTCTTTATGTTTTAATTCTTATCTTTTATGTGAGCATCATCGAAATCATCATGCCTAGCTAGGGGCGTTAAACGATAGCACTTGTTGGGAGGCAACCCAATTTTTATTTTTGTTCCTTGCTTTTTGCTCCTGTTCAGCAATAATTAATTAATATAGCCTCTGTTTATATGTGGTTTCATGCTTTTAATTAGTGTTTGTGCCAAGTAGAACCTTTGGGAAGACTTGGGGAAAGTCTTTGCGATCTTGCTGTAAAAAACAGAAACTTTAGTGCTCACGAGATTTGCTTCCATTTTTTACTGGAGAGTGCTATTTAGTTAATTATTTTTGAATATGATTAATAGATAAATTCCTCAGGTCCAGCAATTTATTTTAGAATTTTTGGGGTTCCAGAAGTATACGTTTGATCCAAATTACTACAGACTGTTCTGTTTTTGACAGATTCTGTTTTTATTGTGTTGTTTGCTTATTTTGATGAATCTATGAGTAGTATTGGAGGGTATGAACCATAGATAACTTGGAATACAGTAGATATTACACCAATATGAATTTATAATGAGTTCAAAACAGTACCTAAGTGGTGATTTATTTTCTTATACTAACGGAGCTTACGAGTTTTCTGTTAAGTTTTGTGTTGTGAAGTTTTCAAGTTTTGGGTAAAGATTCGATGGACTATGGAATAAGGAGTGGCAAGAGCCTAAGCTTGGGGATGCCAAAGGCACCCCAAGTTAATATTCAAGTACAACCAAAATCCTAAGCTTGGGGATGCCCCGGAAGGCATCCCCTCTTTCGTCTTCGTTCATCGGTAACTTTACTTGCAGCTATATTCTTATTTACCACATGATATGTGTTTTTCTTGGAGCGTCATTTTATTTTATTTAGTTTTGCTTGATGCTTGAATAAAATACCAAGATCTGAAATTCTTAAATGTTAGAGAGTCTTCATATAGTTACATAATTATTCGACTACTCATTGATCTTCACTTATACCTTTCGGAGTAGTTTGTTGTTGCTCTAGTGCTTCACTTATATCTTTTTATAGCACGGTGGTGGTTTTATTTTATAGAAATTAATGAACTCTCATGCTTCACTTATATCATTTTGAGAGTCTTTATAACAGCATGGTAGTTTGCTTTGGTTATGAAACTAGTCCTAATATGATGGGCATCCAAGAGGGATATAACAAAAACTTTCATATAAAGTACATTGAATACTATGAGAAGTTTGATACTTGATGATTGTTTTGAGATATGGAGATGGCAACATTAGAGTCATGCTAGTGAGTAGTTGTGAATTTGAGAGATACTTGTGTTAAATTTTGTGATTCCCGTAGCATGCATGTATGGTGAACCGTTATGTGATGAAGTCGGAGCATGATGTATTTATTGATTGTCTTCCTTATGAGTGGCGGTCGGGGACGAGCGATGGTCTTTTCCTACCAATCTATCCCCCTAGGAACATGCGCATAGTACTTTGTTTCGATAACTAATAGATTTTTGCAATAAGTATGTGAGTTCTTTATGACTAATGTTTGTTGGGGAACGTAGCAGAAATTCAAAATTTTCCTACGTGTCATCAAGATCTATCTATGGAGAAACTAGCAACGAGGGGAATGAGAGTGCATCTACATACCCTTGTAGATCGCTATGCGGAAGCGTTCAAGAGAACGGGGTTGAAGGAGTCATACTCGTCGTGATCCAAATCATCGGAGATCCTAGTGCCGAACGGACGGCACCTCCGCGTTCAACACACGTACAGCCCGGTGACGTCTCCCATGCCTTGATCCAGCAAGGAGAGAGGGAGAGGTTGAGGAAGAATCCATCCAGTAGCAGCACAACGGCGTGGTGATGGTGGAGGAGCGTGGTACTCCAGCAGGGCTTTGCCAAGCACTGCAAGAGACGAGGAGGAGAGAGGTAGGGCTGCACCAGGGAGAGATCAAATCGCGTGTGTTGCAACCCTCATAACCTCAAGTATATATAGGGGAAGGGGAGGAGGGTGCGCCCCCTCTAGGGTTCCCACCCCTAGGGGGGGCGGCAGCCCTAGATGGAAAAAGGGGGGCGGCCAAGAGGGGGAGAGGGGGCGCCCCCTAGGGTGGGCCTTAGGCCCATCTGTGCCTAGGGTTTCCCCCTTCTCCTCCTAGCTGCGCCTTGGGCCTTGTGGGAGGCACACTAGCCCACTCAGGGGCTGGTCCCTTACCACTCTTGGCCCATGCAAGCCTCCGGGGCTGGTGGCCCCACTTGGTGGATCCCCGGGACCCTCCCGGTGGTCCCGGTACGTTACCGATAAAACCCGAAACTTTTCCGGCGACCAAAACAAGACTTCCCATATATAAATCTTTACCTCCGGACCATTCTGGAACTCCTCGTGACGTCCGGGATCTCATCCGGGACTCCGAACAATATTCGGTAACCACGTATATCTATTCCTTATAACCCTAGCGTCATCGAACCTTAAGTGTGTAGACCCTACGGGTTCGGGAACCATGCAAACATGACCGAGACGTTCTCCGGTCAATAACCAACAGCGGGATCTGGATACCCATGTTGGCTCCCACATGCTCCACGATGATCTCATCGGATGAACCATGATGTCAAGGACTTAATCAATCCCGTATACAATTCCCTTTGTCTAGCGGTACGATACTTGCCCGAGATTCGATCGTCGGTATCCCGATACCTTGTTCAATCTCGTTACCGGCAAGTCTCTTTACTCGTTCCGTAACACATCATCCCGTGATCAACTCCTTGATCACATTGTGCACATTATGATGATGTCCTACCGAGTGGGCCCAGAGATACCTCTCCGTCACACGGAGTGACAAATCCCAGTCTCGATTCATGCCAACCCAACAGACACTTTTGGAGATACCCGTAGTGCACCTTTATAGCCACCCAATTACGTTGTGACGTTTGGCACACCCAAAGCATTCCTACGGTATCCGGGAGTTGCACAATCTCATGGTCTAAGGAAATGATACTTGACATTAGAAAAGCTTCAGCATACGAACTACACGATCTTGTGCTAGGCTTAGGATTGGGTCTTGTCCATCACATCATTCTCCTAATGATGTGATCCCGTTATCAACGACATCCAATGTCCATGGTCAGGAAACTGTAACCATCTATTGATCAACGAGCTAGTCAACTAGAGGCTTACTAGGGACATGGTGTTGTCTATGTATCCACACATGTATCTGAGTTTCCTATCAATACAATTCTAGCATGGATAATAAAGGAATATCATGAACAAGGAAATATAATAATAACCAATTTATTATTGCCTCTAGGGCATATTTCCAACAGTCTCCCACTTGCACTAGAGTCAATAATCCAGTTCACATCGATATGTGATTAACACTCAAGGTCACATCCCCATGTGACTAACACCCAAAGAGTTTACTAGTGTCACTAAACTAGTTCACATCATCATGTGATTAAGACTCAATGAGTTCTGGGGTTGATCATGTTATGCTTGTGAGACAGGTTATAGTCAACGGGTCTGAAACATTCAGATCCGTATGTACTTCGCAAATTTCTATGTCATCTTGTAGATGCAACTACTACGCTACATTTGGAGCTATTCCAAATAACTGTTCTACTATACGAATCCAGTGTACTACTCAGAATAATCTGGATTAGTGTCAAAGTTTGCATCGGCGTAACCCTTTACGACGAACTCTTTTACCACCTCCATAATCGAGAAAATTCCTTAGTCCACTAGTTACTAAGGATAACTTTGACCGCTGTCCTGTGATCCATTCTTCGATCACTCTTGTACCCCTTGACTGACTCATGGCAAGGCACACTTCAGGTGCGGTACACAGCATAGCATACTGTAGAGCCTACGTCTTAAGCATAGGGGATGACCTTCGTCCTTTCTCTCTATTCTCCCATGGTCGAGCTTTAAGTCTTAACTTCATACCTTACAACTCTGGCAAGAACTCCTTCTTTGACTGATTCATCTTGAACACCTTCAAGATCATGTCAAGGTATGTGCTCATTTGAAAGTACCATTAAGTGTTTTGATCTATCCTTATAGATCTTGATGCTCAATGTTCAAGTAGCTTAATCCAGGCTTTCCATTGAAAAACACTTTTCAAATAACTCTGCATGCTTTCTAGAAATTCTACATCATTTCCGATCAACAACATGTTAACAACACATATTCATCAGAAATTCTATAGTGCTCCCACTCACTTCTTTGGAAATACAAGTTTCTCATAAACTTTGTATACACCCAAAATCTTTGATCATCTCATCAAAGCATACATTCCAACTCCGAGATGCTTACCCCAGTCCTTAGAAGGATTGCTGGAGCTTTGCATACTTATTAGCATCTTTCAGGATTGACAAAACCTTCCGGTTGTATTACATACAACCTTTCCTCAAGAAAAATCGTCGAGGAAACAATGTTTTGACATCCTATCTGCAAGATTTCATAAATAATGCAGTAATCGCTAATATAATTCCAACAGACTCTTAGCATCGCTATGAGTGAGAAAGTCTCACCGTAGTCAACTCCTTGAACTTGTCGGAAAACATCTTAACGACAAGTCGAGCTTTCTTAATGGTGACATTTACCATCATTGTCCGTCTTCCTTTTAAAATCCATCCGTACTCAACAGTCTTACGACCATCAAGCTATTCCGCCAAAGTCTACACTTTGTTTTCATACATGGATCCTCTCTTGGATTTTATGTCCTCGAGCCATTTAGCGGAAACCGGGCCCACCATCGCTTCTCCATAGATCGTAGGTTCATTGTTGTCTAGCAACATGACTTTCAAGACAGGATTACGTACCATTCTGAAGTAGTACGCATCCTTGTCATCCCACGAGGTTTGGTAGTGACTTGATCTGAAGTTTCATGATCACTATCATAAGCTTCCACTTCAATTGGTGTAGGTGCCACAGGAACAACTTCCTGTGCCCTGCCACACACTAGTTGAAGAGATGGTTCAATAACCTCATCAAGTCTCCACCATCCTCCCACTCAATTCTTTCGAGAGAAACTTTTCCTCAAGAAAGGACCCGATTCTAGAAACAATCCCTTATTGCTTTCGGATCTGAGACAGGAGGTATACCCAACTGTTTTGGATGTCCTATGAAGATGCATTTATCCGCTTTGGGTTCGAGCTTATCAGCCTAAAACCTTTTTCACATAAGCGTCGCAGCCCCAAACTTTTAAGAAATGACAGCTTAGGTTTCTCTAAACCATAGTTCATACGGTGTCATCTCATCGGAATTACGTGGTGCCCTATTTAAAGTGAATGTGGTTGTCTCTAATGCCTAACCCATAAACTATCGTGGTAATTCGATAAGAGACATCATGGTATGCATCATATCAATAGGGTGCAGTTATGATGTTCGGACACACCATCACACTATGGTGTTCCAGGCTGTATTAGTTGTGAAACAATTTCTACAATGTCTTAATTCTGTGCCAAACTCGTAATTTAGATATTCATCTCTATGATCATATCATAGATACTTTATCCTCTTGTCACGATGATCTTTCAACTTCACCCTGAAATTACTTGAACCTTTCAAAAATTCAGACTTGTGATTCATCAAGTAAATATACTCAACATCTACTCAAATCATCTGTGAAGTAAGAACATAATGATATCCACTACACGCCTCAGCACTCATTGGACTGCACACATCAAAATGTATTAGTTCCAACAAGTTTCTTTCTAGTTCCATTTTACTGAAACCGAGGCTTTCAGTCATCTTGCCCATGTGGTATGATTTGCATGTCTCAAGTGATTCAAAATCAAGTGAGTCCAAATGGTCCATTTGCATGGAGTTTCTTCATGCATATACACCAATAGACTTGGTTCGCATGTCTCAAACTTTTCAAAAATGAGTGAGCCCAAAGATCCATCAACATGGAGCTTCTTCATGCGTTTTATACCGATATGACTTATGTGGCAGTGCCACAAGTAGGTGGTACTATCATTACTATCTTATATCTTTTGGCATGAACATGTGTATCACTACGATCGAGATTCAATAAACCATTCATTTTAGGTGCAAGACCATTGAAGGTATTATTCAAATAAACAGAGTAACCATTATTCTCCTTAAATGAATAACCGTATTGCGATAGACATAATCCACTCATGTCTATGCTCAACGCAAACACCAAATAACAATTATTTAGGTTTAACACCAATCTCGATGGTAGAGGGGGCGTGCGATGCTTGATCATATCAACATTGGAAACACTTCCAACACATATCGTCAGCTCACCTTTAGCTAGTCTCCGTTTATTCCGTAGCTTTTATTTCGAGTTACTAACACTTAGCAACCGAACCGGTATCTAATACCCTGGTGCTACTAGGAGTACTAGTAAAGTACACATCAACACAATGTATATCCAATATACTTCTATCGACCTTGCCAGCCTTCTAATCTACCAAGTATCTAGGGTAATTCTGCTCCAGTGGCTGTTCCCCTTATTACAGAAGCACTTAGTCTCGGGCTTGGGTTCAACTTTGGGTTTCTTCACTAGAACAGCAACTGATTTGTTGTTCCATGAAGTATCCCTTTCTTGCCCTTTCCCTTCTTGAAACTAGTGGTTTCACCAACCATCAACAATTGATGCTCCTTCTTGATTTCTACTTTTGTGGTGTCAAACATCGCGAATATCTCAAGGATCATCATACATGTCCCTGATATATTATACTTCATCACGAAGCTCTAGCAGCTTGGTGGAAATGACTTCGGAGAAACATCACTATCTCATCTGGAAGATCAACTCCCACTCGATTCAAATGATTGTTGTACTCAGACAATCTGAGCACAAGCTCAACAATTGAGCTTTTCTCCCTTAGTTTGCAGGCTAAGAAAATCGTCGGAGGTCTTATACCTCTTGACGTGGGCACGAGCCTGAAATCCCAATTTCAGCCCTCGAAACATCTCATATGTTTCGCGACGTCTCAAAACGTCTTTGGTGCCTCAACTCTAAACCGTTTAACTGAACTATCACGTAGTTATCAAAACGTGTATGTCAGATGTTCGCAACATCCACAGACGACGTTCGAGGTTCAGCACACTGAGCGGTGCATTAAGGACATAAGCCTTCTATGAAGCAATGAGGACAATCCTCAGTTTATGGACCTAGTCCGCATAATTGCTACTATCAACTTTCAACTAAATTTTCTCTAGGAACATATCTAAACAGTAGAACTGAAGCGTGTGCTACGACATAATCTGCGAAGACCTTTTGACTATGTTCAGGATAATTAAGTTCATCTTATGAACTCCCACTCAGATAGACATCCCTCTAGTCATCTAAGTGATTACATGATCCGAGTCAACTAGGCCGTGTCCGATCATCACGTGAGACGGACTAGTCATCATCGGTGAACATCTTCATGTTGATCGTATCTACCATACGACTCATGCTCGACCTTTCGGTCTCTTGTGTTCCGAGGCCATGTCTGTACATGCTAGGCTCATCAAGTCAACCTAAGTGTTTCGCGTGTGTAAATCTGTCTTACACCCGTTGTATGTGAACGTTAGAATCTATCACACCCGATCATCACGTGGTGCTTCGAAACAACGAACTGTCGCAACGGTGCACAGTTAGGGGGAACACTTTCTTGAAATTATTATGAGGGATCATCTTATTTACTACCGTCGTTCTAAGTAAACAAGATGCAAAAACATGATAAACATCACATGCAATCAAATAATGGTGACATGATATGGCCAATATCATATAGCTCCTTTGATCTCCATCTTGGGGCTCCATGATCATCTTGTCACCGGCATGACACCATGATCTCCATCATCATGATCTCCATCATCGTGTCTCCATGAAGTTGCTCGCCAACTATTACTTCTACTACTATGGCTACCGGTTAGCAATAAAGTAAAGTAATTACATGGCGTTGTTCAATGACACGCAGGTCATACAATTAATAAAGACAACTCCTATGGCTCCTGCCGGTTGTCATACTCATCAACATGCAAGTCGTGATTCCTATTACAAGAACATGATCAATCTCATACATCACATATCATTGATCACATTCTTCTTGGCCATATCACATCACATAGCATACCCTGCAAAAACAAGTTAGACGTCCTCTAATTGTTGTTTGCATGTTTTACGTGGCTGCTATGGGTTTCTAGCAAGAACGTTTCTTACCTACGCAAAAACCACAACGTGATATGCCAATTGCTATTTACCCTTCATAAGGACCCTTTTCATCGAATCCGTTCCGACTAAAGTGGGAGAGACAGACACCCACCAGCCACTTTATGCAACTAGTGCATGTCAGTCGGTGGAACCAGTCTCACGTAAGCGTACGTGTAAGGTTGGTCCGGGCCGCTTCATCCCACAATACCGTCGAAACAAGATTGGACTAGTAACGGTAAGCATATTGAACAAAATCAATGCCCACAACTACTTTGTGTTCTACTCGTGCATAGAATCTACGCAATAGACCTAGCTCTGATACCTCTGTTGGGGAACGTAGCAGAAATTCAAAATTTTCCTACGTGTCATCAAGATCTATCTATGGAGAAACTAGCAACGAGGGGAAGGAGAGTGCATCTACATACCTTGTAGATCGCTATGCGGAAGCATTCAAGAGAACGGGGTTGAAGGAGTCGTACTCGTCGTGATCCAAATCACCGGAGATCCAGTGCCGAACGGACGGCACCTCCGCGTTCAACACACGTACAGCCCGGTGACGTCTCCCATGCCTTGATCCAGCAAGGAGAGAGGGAGAGGTTGAGGAAGACTCCATCCAGCAGCAGCACAACGGCGTGGTGATGGTGGAGGAGCGTGGTACTCCAGCAGGGCTTTGCCAAGCACTGCAAGAGACGAGGAGGAGAGAGGTAGGGCTGCACCAGGGAGAGATCAAATCGCGTGTGTTGCAACCCTCATAACCTCAAGTATATATAGGGGAAGGGGAGGAGGGTGCGCCCCCTCTAGGGTTCCCACCCCTAGGGGGGGCGGCAGCCTTAGATGGAAAAAGGGGGGGCGGCCAAGAGGGGGAGAGGGCGCGCCCCCTAGGGTGGGCCTTAGGCCCATCTGTGCCTAGGGTTTCCCCCTTCTCCTCCTAGCTGCGCCTTGGGCCTTGTGGGAGGCACACCAGCCCACTCAGGGGCTGGTCCCTTACCACTCTTGGCCCATGCAAGCCTCCGGGGCTGGTGGCCCCACTTGGTGGACCCCCGGGACCCTCCCGGTGGTCCCGGTACGTTACCGATAAAACCCGAAACTTTTCCGGTGACCAAAACAGGACTTCCCATATATAAATCTTTACCTACGGACCATTCCGGAACTCCTCGTGACGTCCGGGATCTCATCCGGGACTCCGAACAACATTCAGTAACCACGTATATCTATTCCTTATAACCCTAGCGTCATCGAACCTTAAGTGTGTAGACCCTACGGGTTCAGGAACCATGCAGACATGACCGAGACGTTCTCCGGTCAATAACCAACAGCGGGATCTGGATACCCATGTTGGCTCCCACATGCTCCACGATAATCTCATCGGATGAACCACGATGTCAAGGACTTAATCAATCCCGTATACAATTCCCTTTGTCTAGCGGTACGATACTTGCCCGAGATTCGATCGTCGGTATCCCGATACCTTGTTCAATCTCGTTACCGGCAAGTCTCTTTACTCGTTCCGTAACACATCATCCCGTGATCAACTCCTTGATCACATTGTGCACATTATGATGATGTCCTACCGAGTGGGCCCAGAGATACCTCTCCGTCACACGGAGTGACAAATCCCAGTCTCGATTCATGCCAACCCAACAGACACTTTCGGAGATACCCGTAGTGCACCTTTATAGCCACCCAGTTACGTTGTGACGTTTGGCACGCCCAAAGCATTCCTACGGTATCCGGGAGTTGCACAATCTCATGGTCTAAGGAAATGATACTTGACATTAGAAAAGCTTCAGCATACGAACTACACGATCTTGTGCTAGGCTTAGGATTGGGTCTTGTCCATCACATCATTCTCCTAATGATGTGATCCCGTTATCAACGACATCCAATGTCCATGGTCAGGAAACCGTAACCATCTATTGATCAACAAGCTAGTCAACTAGAGGCTTACTAGGGACATGGTGCTGTCTATGTATCCACACATGTATCTGAGTTTCCTATCAATACAATTCTAGCATGGATAATAAACGAATATCATGAACAAGGAAATATAATAATAACCAATTTATTATTGCCTCTAGGGCATATTTCCAACAATGTTGAGTCCATGGATTATACGCACTCTCACCCTTCCACCATTGCTAGCCTCTCTTGTGTCGTGCAATTTTCGCCAGTGCCATATCACCCACCATTACCTTCCTCAAAACAGCCACCATATCTACCTATTATGGCATTTCCATAGCCATTCCGAGATATATTGCCATGCAACTTTCCACTGTTTCGTTTATTATGACACGCTCCATCGTTGTCATATTGTTATGCATGATCATGTAGTTGACATCGTATTTGTGGCAAAGCCACCATTCATAATTCTTTCATACATGTCACTCATGAGTCATTGCACATCCCGGTACACCGCCGGAGGCATTCTTATAGAGTCATATCTTGTTGTAATTCTTGAGTTGTAAGTAAATAAAAGTGTGATGATCATCATTATTAGAGCATTGTCCCAGTGAGGAAAGGATGATGGAGACTATGATTCCCCCACAAGTCGAGATGAGACTCCGGACAAAAAAAAGATTCCATAAAAAAAGGCCCAAATAAAAAAATGAGAGAAAAAGAGAGAAGGGACAATGTTACTATCCTTTTACCACACTTGTGCTTCAAAGTAGCACGAAGATCTTCATAATAGAGAGTCTCTTATGTTGTCACTTTCATATACTAGTGGGAAATTTTCATTATAGAACTTGGCTTCACTACAAAAAAAATACACTTCCGTGATGATACGTGTTTGTCACAGTACGTCGCGTTTTCTGTCATGCATGTACATCCATGACAAATTTATGACAGAATCAAGATAGTCATACCTGTGCTGTCGTAGAAGTGTTCCATGACATTACCAAAATTATCATCACGGACGATAAATCACGCGTCACAGAAGTGCTTTCGTCAAGGGTGACCGACACATGGCATCCACCGTAACGGAACGCCGTTAAGCTATAGGGTCGGGTTTTGGATCCGATAACCCGTTAACAGCCCCGACTAATGGGGATTTTCCTCATGTAAAATCATCATTGGCTGGAGGAAACACGTGTCGGCTCATCGTTGGGACAGATGTCAACCACTCATTGGACGGAAGGCGCCTATGATACGTCGACACGTGGCACGGCCCAATAGAGGCCCATTCCTGTGAAAAGGCCGGCCTATTTGACTTGGTCAAAAGCTGGCGGGCCAGCCCATGCAAAGCCTGTTAACGGCCTGTTCTAATATAGCCCATTTACAGCCCGCTAACCCAAGGCCCGTTACGCCCTATCCGAATTAGGCCTAGTAGCGTCATCTGGGCCATCCAATATGATTCCAGCCCGTTTTCACTTCTGGCCCATGTATGGCCCATGACGTCTTTCGGCCCATATGAGGCCCTATGTAACTCTTGGCCTACTAACGGCCCGTGGTGAAACTGGCCCGTAATGAACAGTGTATCACTTTACACCCATTGACGGCATGTGGTGAAACTGGCCCGTAATGAACAATGTATCACTTTATACCCATTAATGGCCCATTATTCCGTTGGGCCGTTTCTAGCCCATGTTATCTTTCGACCTTCTCAGAGCCCATTTATTCTTGGGCTCATTTCCAGCATTCGTTTACTTACGGCCCATTACTGTCATTTTCTGCTTGTGGGCCAAATTCAGCCCGTGGTTACAGTCGGCCCGTTTGTGGTCCGTTAATACGTTGGGCCGATTTCATAGCGTCATCAGATACGGCCTATTAACGATGGCCCGTTATGGTCGGCCCATGAACGGACGATTCCAACTCTAGGCTGTTTACGGCCATAATGCGGTCTGTTTGGCCCATGTTTGGCCAATCGATTATACGGCCCGTATAAGGACCATTGATAATACGGCCCGCAGAAGGCCCATTGTTTCTACGGCCCGTAGAAGGCCCACTATTTCTACGGCCAGTAGGAGGCCCAGTGTCACTACAGTAAATATTAGCCCATGGTTATTGTGGCCTAGTTTTAAAAAATAGGTTATTGCAGCCACTAGCTAACCGCGGAAAAAGAACTGCAATGACTACAAGCAAACAAATAAACAAGACAACAAGGAAATAAATAAGCAAGCAACTAACGCTAGGCTATCACAGCTATTACACATATTACATCCACTGGGCATCAAAGTTCGCCACCAGTGCAAATATAGGGAACAAAGCAGCATATCATATACACTGGTTGTCAAAGTTGGCGACTAGCGCAAATAAACGCCGCAACAAAACAAACCCAGAACTGAAACCAGTTCAGAAGATCTCAAGAAACAATATCCTGGGTACCCATAATGCTGGCAAGATGCTTAGCAAGCTTATTAAATTTCTCTTGTTTGGCGCTTAAATCCTCCAGCGCTTGTTGTTGCACCAGAAAATATGCATCTGAATTCTGCAGGGACTTCCTCAGTCCTTCAGCTTCCTGTCGCAGCACATCTGATCGATGTCTTTCAACTTGAAGTTGAGACTCAAGAAGACGAACTGATTCAGGCAGCGAGGTCGAAGAGCTTGTGCCAGCAGTACTGGCTAGTAACTCGAACACTACATCAAGACATGACTTTTGGGTTCCCTCACTGTCGTCAAGATAGCTTTATCAGCTTTCTTGGAGACCAACAGGGATGTCTCACTATCTTGAACCTTATCTGCATTACTTCCTTTACCATTGGATAACGCGGTACTGTTCTCCAATATTTTGTCCGCATTCTAAAAGAGAAACAAGCAGACACATCACATGTTTACCATGTTGTATATGAAACTCATTTTGGTAAATGAGTTCAGTAGTAAAGTGGACAGGATAACAGCATGAAACAAACATATATCTATGTACCATGGTCACTTTATGGTCTATATCATTCTAGTTTTTGTTGCCAAATCAAGATAGAGACAGAGTTCAAATAATATTTGTTCAAGACAAAGCAGAATAGACAGAATATAAGTGTGGGTAACTATAGAGCAATAACAACACTTGTAATGTGCATGACATGAGAACATAACTGTTTATTCAATTTAAACTGAAATCAACATAGAGCAGGTTACAATAGCAAACCAGTTAAAGAAACAGGTTTAAAACATACCTATTGCGCCATTGGAGTTTCAATTCCATCCTTCAAATTTGAAAATAGTTGGTATGAGTAAATACAATCATGCAAGAGCAAAGGAGTATGAACCATAGCTACAGAACCTGACCTGAGAACAAATCTTCTTCTCCTTTAAGCGTTGAGTTGGGATTCGGAGTGGTGCTACTCGTGCTTTGGGCACTGCAGTTCCCTTACTAACTGCTCGTGTTTGGGTGCTCTGTGGTGGAGACGGTGCTGTGTCAACTGGAATTGGGTTACTATCTGCCGGGGTTGGGGTTAGAAGGGGTGTAGCTAGTTCTCTGTCCAACTGGGTAGGGGTACAATCTGCGAGAGTCTGGGTTATGTGTGGTGGATCTGGTCCTTGGGCAAGTACAACCGTGGTTCTATCTGCATCAACTGGTAGCACTATCTTTTCTGAAGACCGTGTTGTTACTCCCTTAGATACTGCCATCACGCTCTCCAATTCAAATGGCTGATAAACAAGAAAAGTAATTGAAAGTATAGACATTGTATGATAGACAGGTGCAATGGATAGTGGGGAATAAAAGAGGGCATGAAATAATTCATATTTATATTGTCTAACCAAACAGGATAGCATGACACAATTTCACATATATGATGGCTAACTAAACAGGATAGCATGACACAATTTCACATTATGATGGCTAACTAAAAAAGATGGAAAGACATAGTTCAAAATATGAGACTATGTAAACAGGATGACATGACATAACTATATAATGTGTTTATTAAATAGGTTGGCATGCCATAATTCACATACATTCACGGATAGAATGCCATAATTCAAAATATGATGACTGTAAACACTAAACCTGATGAGATGATATAACTATATGATGTCTTTATTAAATGGGTTGCCATGCCATAATTCAGATAGATGATGTGTATGTACTATGTAAACATGATGGCATGATATAATTCAAATATATGATTTATATAGTAAGCAAGTAAGCAGATGGCAATCCATATATGATATAAAAACTAAGCAATGCAAGACAACATGCATGACATGGGTAATATAACCCTGCCAAGTTTGAGCATAGACCTCAAGGGGAAAATAGG
Source organism: Triticum urartu (assembly GCF_056163025.1). Lineage (NCBI taxonomy): Eukaryota > Viridiplantae > Streptophyta > Magnoliopsida > Poales > Poaceae > Triticum > Triticum urartu. The sequence goes on from NC_141879.1 coordinate 631,997,045, forward strand.
ACTGGTCATCAGTCTCTGAATCCTCCTTTGAGGAGCTCTCTGTAACCAGCAAGATGTCTGTTTCAGCAGGTAGCATTGTCTGCTCTGAATACCTTGTTTTCACTCCAGATACTTCCATCACCGCTTCAAATGGCTGATGCACAGGAAGAGTAGTTGAATATACAAACGTTGTCGACAAATGGAACACGTAATACAAAAAAATGATAGCATGATATAATTCACATACATGATGATTGGCTAAACAGCATGGCATTGCATAATTCACATATATAATGCCTTTGCAACAAGATAGTATTGTGTAATTCACATATATAATGTCTTGCAACAAGATGGCAATGCATAATTCACATATATGGTAATTAGACACTGAACAGGTGGCATTCACACAAAGCATGTCTAAACTAATCAAATGACATAGCAATGTGAGACACCATACGCACGATATGAGCAACATAACCCTGCCAAGTTAGAGCATACACCTCAGGGGGGGAATAGGACTGGTCATCTGTCTCTGAATCCTCCTCTGAGGAGCTATCCGTAACCAGCGAGATATGTGCTTCGTTAGATAGCATACTCTGCTCTGAAGTCCTTGTTTTCACTCCAGAATTTGCCATCACCGTGTCATATGGCTGATGCACACAAAGAGCAGTTGAATGTAATAACATTGTTGACAAATGTAATATGTAACGAAAAAAGGATGGCCTGATATAATTTACATATAAGATGACTGGCTAAGCAGGATGACCTTGGAAAATTCACATATATGATGCCTGGCTAAACAAGATGGCGTTGCATAATTCACATAAACGATGAATAAACTAAACAGATGGCATTCGCACAAAGGATGTCTAAACTAAGCAGATGACATATTTGATGTATAAAGTAAGCAATGCAAGACACCATATGCATGATATAACCAACATCAGCATGCCAAGTTAGAGCGAAGACCTCAGGGGGTAAATAGGAGTTGTCTTCTCCTTCTGAATCCCCCTCAGAAAAGATATCTTCCTCTCGATTACAATCCAAAATGCGTGGAGGGGGGCTGCGTTTGCGCCTACCATGGAGCGACGTCTGCATGAAATTTTATTGCCACGCAAGGCTCGTCTCTTTTGCTCTACATGTTCAGTTCCATTGTTTACAATAATTTTCATGCATAGGAATAAAACATAGTGAGATTATGTAAGGAGTGCATGCAGAAATCCAGAGTGATGGTAGCAACCTGTGGATAGACCCAAAACCAATAATAGCAGGCAGATAATGGCTTCAGTTAAAAAATACAGATAATGGCTTCTTTACTGTTTGTTTCCCACCCAACATGAAACTCATAGTAGACACCAGAGATTAACCAGATAGTAGATAGATACTATTGATAGCGGCCCCGATATGTACCCCACAACCATTTAAAAACTCAAGTTTGACCATTAGTTTGGAGCTGACTCAGAGTCTAATCGGTGAACAGGACGATAAAGTAGCATGTAATATTAAGTGATGCATAACGTAAGCAGACACGAAAGAGTGCGACCTCTCTTGCGAACCCGTGTAGTCCTCGAGGTCATCTGCTTGGTTGATGATGGTAGTGCAGTTTTCATGGCTGCCAGCGGCGGGGAATAAGATCTGAGGCGGCGAAAGACAGTCTGGAGGCCGGATCCCTGCTGTGCTGGACCCTTCTATCGTTGGAGCAGCTGAGCTGGGGTGGACGACGGCGCAGCAGGAGCGGGACAAACCACGTAAGGTTTTCTTTGACAACTATCTGTAAGAGAAGTAATTCTGTAAGGGCTCGTTTGAATTGGAGGATTCCAACAATGCAGGGATAGGAAATAGACAGGAATAGGATAGGAATGCACGTGCAAAACAGAGAATTTAAAAACATAGGATTTCTGCCAATCTGGGTGTTTGATTCACAACAATTGGAAGATCACAGGATGCAAAGAAGCATGGTGAGATTAAGTCAAACCACAAGAAAATGTACAGTTATAATGCTATTATGCTACTATCTCTTAGTCTTGTGATTCATGAATAGGAATTTGAAAAGGAGGACAAGTGAAAATTAAAATTCCCACGTTTTTTCTTTCAAGGAGACACTAAAGGAACAAATCCGTGTGCTTAGTGGACAATATATATAACATGTAGAGTAAAAAAGAGATGCAACAAGTGTACAACCTCTTTGGCGAAGCCATGTCGATCTCAGCGTGATTGGGTTGGCCGGTGAGGATGCTCCGGCTGACTTGGCTGTCGGAGGAGGGGAAGAAGATCTTAGGCGTCTGGAGATGGAGCCCGAGGTACTGCTCCGCTATGATGGAGGGTTTCGTCGTTGGAGCAGCTCCGGTGAGTTGTACGACGCCAAGGCTGAAGCAGGACAAGAGAGACAACGAACAACGTTAACCTAAGTGGAATTCTAATAGCATCTCCAATACATGACGTAAAATACATAAACACAAAGTGCTAGATGTAAAATACATCAGCCGCTCATCTCTGAACTTAACTGTCGAAACTGAATTTAACTGTCGAAACTGAACTTAACTGTCGAAACTGAACTTAACTGTCGAAACTGCATTTTGCTGTCGAAACTGAATTTTGCTGTCGAAACTGAACGCACTAGCAAGGTGAGGCTACACGTCGGTCGACTGACTTTTTCATCTCTGGTCAGTCGATTTTGCAGCCGTTGGATACGAAATCAAGGGCATGCGGTTCATCTTCAACGTCCACTCCCCTGAGCCGGCCAAACAGCAGCCCCCCGCCGCCCGTGGCCGGCGGTGCGCCGCCCCGCCCGCCCCGAAAACACTCCCCAGCGCCGGTCCGCCGCCGCCCCGGCCATCCCTCTAGCCCCCGCCCCCCCCCCCCCCCCCCCCCCCGTTGCCGAGCTTTTTCTCCGGCGACCCCCACGCCACCGCCCCGCCAACGCCCCACCACAGTCGGCGACCACCGCCCCCATCCTGAACCCTAAGATAGATAGTGGGGTACCTCTCCGGTGAGCCCCCCTCCCAGCTACGGCTGGTTCTTCCTTCACCCCGGCGGCATCGGAGTGAATAGTAGCTAAATCGGAGCAGCATCGCAAGCAAGAGCAAGAGCGAGAGCAGCAGCGCGAGCAAGAGCAATAGCAAGAGCAGACCAGGCAGGGGACCGAGAGCAAGAGCAGAGTAGCAGCGCGAGCGAGAGATAAAGCAGCAGCAGGTCCTACTGATGTGGATGTCGCCGCCGAGGGAGCGACGCCGTGGAGGAAGTGGTCGGCGACGCCGCCGTGGATGGAGTCGCGCCGTGTCGGCTCGGGACCGAGCGCCGGCAACATCGTGAGATCGAATCAAGAAGAAAATGCGGCAATTAGTGTACAACCTCTTTGGTGGCGCCGATTAGGCCGCAGCTTCATCCGAGGAAACAGTGATGATGATGCTCTTCCAGTGGTGCAGGTGAAGACGGCGGTGTGGGAATGGAGTTAGCGCGAAAGACGAGGGGAACATCGGGGCAGCTCCTTGGAGGTGGAGGACGGGGTGGCTGAACCGGCGGGACGATGATATCGACGATGGATCCTCATCCGGTAAGGTGGATGAGGGACGTCGAGGTGTTGCTGTGGACGACGTCGTCGGGGAAGAGGCTCCGGCTGGGTGGTGGACGGAGCAGGGTGTGGGGTTTTGTCATGGATTTTCGCGGCCTCGGTGTACGAATGGGTGGGCGGATGGGATGGCAGTGGGGAACCATGGCTTAGAGACGCGCTTGTCCGAAATGTGGGGTAAGTTACGAAAGTACCCCCACCAATTTGAGGCGGTTCTTTCGGTTCAGGGGTACCACGGGCATTTCACGTGTCGGGATTTCACAGGAGGTGGCTGTTTTCGCGCGTGTTGTAATTTCGGAATAGCAAGGCGCGGGTTGAGATGGAGGGAGTTGTCGGAGCACAACAAGACAAAGATATATCTTAAATATTTCGGGCTAACAAGGCGCGGGTTGAAATTTCCGGACAAGCCTAACGTGTACTGTACCAAATCAATGCGCCCTACAAATGTCATTCAAAACTTTGAATTCATGTTATGTTCAATTAAAATATTTCGCTACGTGTATAATGCATGCAACCTACTACTCAAATGAACGTTTTAGTGCATTCCAAACGTATATACTACCGCTTCAATATGAACTAAATTTGAATTCTTTTCTCTATTTGAATAAGATCTACAGTAATGATTGTTGTGAAGTCAAAGTATTTGAATTCATTTCTCTGTTTTAATAAGATCTACAATCATCATTATTGTCAAGTTAAACCATCGTTTGTGTATTATCTTCACAGCACACCACATGATTAGTCTCGAGTTACATATGAACTATGTGTACTATATGAACTCGAACTAGATTTTTTGAATCCACTTTATTTTGATTTCAAATCACATTACATTTCTAGCTCTAGCTAGATCTTCATAATCTAAACCATGTCTCATATGTATAATGTGTTTATCACATTATGTATGGTGCCCCGCCCCCTACGCCTACAGTATTTAGATGTGAGTTGCAAACACCACACATTACCACAAATTCAAATAAAATGTGAGAATGTTTGATATATAGTATTGTTTAGATTGTTCGATATTTAGTTGTAAGCTGCAAACGCCACACATTATCACAAATTCAAATAAAATGTGAGATTGTTTGATGTATAGTATGGTTTAGATTGTTTGGCATTTAGCTGTGAGTTGCAAACGCCATGCATTATCACATTATGGTATAACATGTGCACAACACGTGTATCACCGCTATATTCATGCATGCAATGTTTAAAACACTATGATCTCCTATTCAAATATATGAATCCGCTTTCATATCAAATTATGATCTTTGTTAGTCTCTTACACCCACACAATCCTCTAACCTTTGTAGCTACCACTAACTTTCTCTCATGCATGCACACGCCCTCCTTGCCCTCCCCCTCCCTCGGCATTCTATCCACCGGGCACATTCTTTTTTTTTCTTTAGGTCGTTCTCCCAGAGTCTCCACAACTCCTTTCTGACACACACCGATCGATAAACCTCTCCAGCGATGCCTGCCTACAACATACAAACACACCTTCAATCTCCTCCTTTATGTGTCCTTGCCTCGTGTCTCTCATACGGTCAGACACACGTGTAAACTCTCGCCCTTCTTTTCATCGCTCTCACAATCGCACACTCCTCCCCCTATCTAGCTAGTAGTTGGGCCTCTCGCACCACCTCCTAGCTCCATTCTCTCTGTCTATCCGTCTCGCTGGGCCTTATTTGCCTCTAACAAATGGACGTACACCGACCGATCTCTCGCTATACATATAGCTATCTAGGTCCTTATAACTCGTTTTTACCCACACGTCAATCGATCTACCTCATTAGTTGTGTCTCTCCCTTCCTCCGACAAACAATAATTGATCTACCGACTAGTTAGGTTTGCTTACCAAACACATGGTTCCCCTTCATCATCCATGGATGCGTCCCGACAGATCTATCACGCACAGGAACACACAGAAACACATCCCCACTCTTATTGATAATATTGCAGTTCCACACTCAGTTTTTCTAGTAGGCCTCTCCCACCATCTTCGAGAAGCAACTCCATCACCCATCCAGCACTCTACCCCTCTCCCTCCCTCTCTCTCTCCTCTCTCTCTCTCTCCCATCATATTTCCCATCCTTCAGTTATGTATGGATGTCGACTGATCTCCCTCAAGACATAGCCGGGTCTCTCCTTCTCAACACATATACGAGTCGTTCTACCTCTATAGTTAGGCCTCTGCCTACCCCTCCCACCACCCCTTCCCCCCACACACACCGATACATCCAGCGCTCTAGTCATGTCTCCCTGCCACACACAAACTTGACGTGTGCCCTCTAACGTTCCGGTAGGCCAGTCGCCCTATATCTTTGACTTGTACGCACACACACAATTTCGATGGCTCTCTTGATCGATCTTGCACCCACCCACTTGATCCTCTCTTTGACTCTATCAATTGCTATGACCCCTCCCTCTCTTCTCGTGGATTGCCCGACCCTCTATGTATGATATGGATAGGCCTCCATTTCACACACATTGCATGCAAAATTTTGTTTGAGATGTCATCGACACATATTCCCACAAATAATTCACGAAATCAACCCCCACCCCACCCCCACCCCAAAACAAAAAAGACTCACGAACGCAGTTTGTATCTCTCACACACACCCACGTAGGTGGGGGACGTGCACGAAGAGAAGAGGTGCATGCACAACGCACGTACTCCCGTCTCTTTCCCAACCACACCCGCGCGGGTACACGGTGGAGCTCATTTCTGTACGAAAAAGGCAGCCCACATGGTAATTTGGCACGCGTACTGGTTGTCCACTTGGTGGAGGGAGGATCGTCTACCACAGGTGAACAAACAAATTGCGACTTGACGTGTTATGTTAAAAAAAGAGGCAAACCATGTGGGGCCTACCTTAGAGGCAAGGCTCTATACACTGGAGTACTTTTGATGTGTCCCGTCAACTCGCAGAACAAGGAGAAGCTTGCTTAGTACATCGTCTCCCCCGCCCACGGGCGTGGTGGCTCGCAGGATGAGGTGAAGCTTGCTTACTACGCCTTACGCCCGCTCCCTCGCCCATGCGCGCGGTGGCTCGCAGGACGAGGAGAAAAATTTACTACTCCCTCCGTTTACTCCTCATCCCTACTACCTTGGTTATAGAGATTATATCATATTGTTTGGAATATATATGTACTTTAGTAGATTTCAATATGAACTACTAGTACATACTCCAAACATTGATGTATATAGACGTATTTTAGAGTGTAGATTCACTCATTTTGCTCCGTATGTAGCACTCTCCCTCGCCCCTCGACCCTCTCCCACGTGGTGGATGTGCAACAATTCATTCGGTCTCATATAGCCAGAATAATATATACTGCACTACCATTATTGCTCGACTTCCCGAAGAGGCAAAGAGCCAATCGCAAGGTTAATTTTTTGGAGATGCCAAGTGCAAGGTTATAGGAGAACGAGTAGTAGGTGCCGCGTCATTTATAAATAAAGTTTTTTTTCTTCAGTGGCACGTACGCAATATGATAGGTTCATATGGAGAGAAAAGGAAACCGCTCCACTATACATAGTCAGGACGGGCCAGCCTACACGGTTGCTTGCTGGGGTTGCTCTCTTCACACTCTCTCGCACAAAATGACTGTGGCCACATCTCTAACATCCCGGCGGATCACGTCCTCTTGGGGAAGGGGTGGATGCTTAGTGTAGATGCGGTGGCCGTCGCCGACGGTGAAAATCCACTGTCGGCACGTCCCGATCAAGGGTCCCCGCCGTTCTCTCTCACAAAGCCGGTGAGGTTGCCTTCATCCCTTGCTCACTGCTGCGACGTGGGCAGTTGCCGCCTCCCGCCGCCCTCCACAAGGTTGAGCTACGTCCCTCAGGTACAACTCCCTTTACAGCCGGCTTGCACCACTACTCCAGCTGCCCACATCACTCCCTGTGGATATTTCTCTACTTCTTTGCATAGACCAATGAGCCGACAAATCGCATAGACCGAGCAGTAAGTTGGACGGATAAAGCAACCATCACTCTTGTGCCAATGAGAGGTCGCGTCCGCTCTGCCCGGGCATGAATGCGGCACCGATTCTTTGGAGCGGCGCTGACCGTTTCGGGCGGGAAGCGCGCCCGGGCGATGGAGGGGCTTTGGGTGGGCCAGGCTGGTCAGGAGCGGGCGTGGCAGTTGTCCGCATGTCCCTACCAGAAACGCCCGGAAACGAGAGGATGCACCGACTCTCGCAGCTAAAATCGTACACTACACAACATCTCTCTGTAGGAGTAGGTCGATCTGTCGCTCTCTCTAACACACACATGGTGTTAAACACACACACACACACACAGACACACACACGCACACGCACGCACCTTGGTCCCGTTGCACCTTCTAACGTGACTTATTACACCTAGACGTAGGGAGTAGTAAGTATACGAGATACGGTGGAGCATTGACTTAAGTCGAATACAAGTGCCCAAAATTTGTGTGCATGTTATAATAAGGATTCACTTAAAATAGTACGTGAGCGAACAGAGGGATCAATTGGATAGTGTTCCCGAGCAGTAGCGAGATGTGTGAGGTAAGATACACCGCTGGCGCTTTTAATTTTTCTTATTAATTTGTTTGTTTCACCCTCTGACTGGTGGGACCCAACGTACTATATGGATAGAGGTAAGGTGACTAAGGCTGCATTATTTCTGCACCACTGTGGATAGTCTTACCACCAAAGCCACATGACACGATTATGATTGAAATCCCAATGACTCCCACACACAAAAAAAAACATAGCATGCTTGTCACACGAATGCAGGAATGTATAAAAGGTTATTTCCCTCTCGTTGAACATAACGGGAGGGTTGTGTAGCTGGTTAGCCTGTTCGCTCATCAAACTTGAGGTCTCGGGTTCGATAACTACACTTGAGCATAATTTATGCCGGGAGGACTCTTTGACTGGTCAAAATGTTTTCTAGGGTTTGCACGCTTCACACACACTCTCTCCATTATATATATACACGCTGGAGCCTCAGCGCTTGTAGTTGCTCTCTTCACACTCTCTCGCCCTCTCCCGCTGGAGCCTCAACGCTTGTAGTTGCTCTCTTCACACTCTCTCGCCCTCTCCAGATCTAAACAAGACTTCGTTGGCCTCTCTCTCCCCTCACTGCTGCTCAAAGAGCCGGCAGGATCCATCCGCCGGGAAGGGAAGGAGGCTTAACACTGTCGCTGTCGGCGAGGGACTACCGGCGCAGCTGTTCACTTTCCACCCAGCGGCGGCGCGGGAGGGCCTCCGACCCCTTCTTCTTCGTCGCCGTCCCGTCGCCCACCGAACCACGCCCCAAGAACCTTAAGGTATAATTTACTTACTCCACATGCATTGCTCTAGCTGCATGTATACCATGAATCTAGGACGTGGTTCAAAGAGGAAAGGAGTGGGGGAAAGTAGTGGGAAAAGTTGTATATAGCATGAATCCAGGACGAGGTTCAAAGAGGAAATGAAGGGGAAAAGTTGTATAGCATTAATCTAGGACGTGGTTCAAAGAGGAAAGGAATGGGGGAAAGTAGTGGGGAAAGTTGTATCGCATAAATCTAGGACGTGGTTCAAAGAGGACAGGAAGGGGCGAAAGTACTAGTTCAAAAAGGAAAGGAAGGGACAAGGCTGTAGAGTTTGAGCAGGACTAGATTTGCTACGCTCACATAGGGAAAGGCATCTAAAGATAACAAAACTGGGACCAACACAAATATGCTCCTTGGTTGTTTGTTCTTTGTTGCAACAGACTGTTGATACGTCTCCAACGTATCTATAATTTTTGATTGCTCCATGCTATATTATCTACTGTATTGGGCAATATTGGGCTTTATTTTCCACTTTTATATTATTTTTGGGACTAACCTATTAACCGGAGGCCCAGCCCAGATTTGCTGTTTTATGCCTATTTCAGTGTTTTGAAGAAAAGGAATATCAGCCAGAGTCAAAACGGAACGAAATCAACTAGAGAAGTTATTTTTGGAACGAAAGCCACCCAATGGACTTGGACCCCACGTCAAGGAAGGAAGGAGGAGCTCACGAGGGTAGGGGGGGCCGACTCTCGTGGCTCCCCTGACGTGCTTCTTCTTCCTATATAACTCCATATACCCTAAAACTTCCAGAACAGAGAATAGACCAGGAGTTCCGCCGCCAGAAGCCTCCGTAGCCACCAAAAACCAATCTAGACCCGTTTCGGCACCCTGCCGGAGGGGGCACTACTTCCCAGGTGGCCATCTTCATCATCCCGGTGCTCTCCATGACGAGGAGGGAGTAGTTCTCCCTCGGGGCTGAGGGTATGTACTAGTAGCTATGTGTTTGATCTCTCTCTCTCTCTCTCGTGTTCTTGATTTGGCACGATCTTGATGTATTGCGAGCTTTGCTATTATAGTTGGATCTTATATTTCTCCTCCCCCTCTTCTCTCTTGTAATGAATTGAGTTTCCCCTTTGAAGTAATCTTATCGGATTGAGTCATTAAAGATTTGAGAACACTTGATGTATGTCTTGCCGTGGATATCTGTGGTGACAATGGGATATCACGTGGTTCACTTGATGTATGTTTTGGTGATCAACTTGCAGGTTCCGCCCATGAACTTATGCATAGGGGTTGGCACATGTTTTCGTCGTGATTCTCCGGTAGGAACTTTGGGGCACTCTTTGAGGTCCTTTGTGTTGGTTGAATAGATGAATCTGAGATTGTGTGACGCATATCGTATAATCATACCCACGGATACTTGAGGTGACATTGGAGTATCTAGGTGACATTAGGGTTTTGGTTGATTTGTGTCTTAAGGTGTTATTCTAGGACGAACTCTAGGGCTGTTTGTGACACTTATAGGGATAGCCCAACGGATTGATTGGAAAGAATAACTTTGAGGTGGTTTCGTACCCTACCATAATCTCTTCGTTCATTCTCTGCTATTAGTGACTTTGGAGTGACTCTTTGTTGCATGTTGAGGGATAGTTATATGATCCAATTATGTTATTATTGTTGAGGGAACTTACACTAGCGAAAGTATGAACCCTAGGCCTTATTTCCACACATTGCAATACCGTTTACGCTCACTTTTATCATTCGTTACCTTGCTGTTTTTATATTTTCAGAGTACAAAAACTATTATCTACCATCCATATACCACTTGTATCACCATCTCTTCGCCGAACTAGTGCACCTATACAATTTACCATTGTATTGGGTGTGTTGGGGACACAAGAGACTCTTTGTTATTTGGTTGCAGGGTTGCTTGATAGAGACCATCTTCATCCTACGCCTCCTACGGATTGATAAACCTTAGGTCATCCACTTGAGGGAAATTTGCTACTGTCCTACAAACCTCTGCACTTGGAGGCCCAACAACGTCTACAAGAAGAAGGTTGTGTAGTAGACATCAAGCTCTTTTCTGGCGCCGTTGCCGGGGAGGCGAGGAAAGCGGCACTAACACCCCGTCAACTAAGCTCTTTTCTGGTGCCGTTGCCGGGGAGGTGAGTGCTTGAAGGTATATCTTTAGACCTTGCAATCGAGTCTTTTAGTTTCTTGTTTTATCACTCGTTTAGTTTATAAAATAAAATTACAAAAAAAAATGGAATTGAGTTTGTCTCATACGCTTCACCTTTTTAATATCTTTCGTGAGTATGATGGAAAGGATAATTGTGCTCAAGTGCTAGAAGAAGAAATCTATAAAATGTTTGGCACTAAATATTTGAATGATGAGCATGATTGCAATGTTGTTAGTATGGATTCCTTGAATATCTATGATGCGAATGATATGCAAAGCCACAAGCTTGGGGAAGCTATGTTTGATGAAGATGATATTTTTTGTCCCCCAAGTTTTGATGAGCAAATTTATTATGATGAAAGCATGCCTCCTATCTATGATGATTATTGTAATTACACGTATGCTTTAAAGAATAATGATAACCGTGAAACTTTTCATCTTGATCTTAATTTTCAATCACATGATAGTTATTTTGTTGAGTTTGCTCCCACTATTATTGATGAGAAGAATTTTTCTTTTGTGGAGAGTAGTAAATTTTCTATGCTTGTAGATCATGAAAAGAATGCTTTAGGTGCTGGTTATATTGTTGAATTCATTCATGATGCTACTGAAAATTATTGTGAGTGAGGAATATATGCTTGTAGGAATTGCAATAATATCAAATTTCCTCTCTATGTGCTTAAAGTTTTGAAGTTATTGTTGTTTTACCTTCCTATGCTAGTTGATTATTGTTCCCACAAGTTGTTTGCTCCCAAAATACCTATGCATAGGAAGTGGGTTAGACTTAAATGTGCTAGTCATATTCTTCATGATGCTCTCTTCATGTTTCAATTCTTATCCTTTATGTGAGCATCATTGAAATCATCATGCCTAGCTAGGGGCTTTTTCTTCCTGTTTAGTAATAAATAATTCATCTAGCCTCTGTTTATATGTGGTTTTATGTGTTTAATTAGTGTTTGTGCCAAGTAGAACCTTTGGGAAGACTTGGGAGAAGTCTTGTTGATCATGCTGTAAAAAACAGAAACTTTAGCGCTCACGAGAATTGCTGCCATTTTTATTTGGAGAGCTATATTTATTTAATTCTTTTTGAAGATGATTAATAGATAAATTCCTCAGGTCCAGCAATTTATTTGAGAATTTTATGAGTTCCAGAAGTATACGTTTGATCCAGATTACTACAGACTGTTCTGTTTTTGACAGATTCTGTTTTTCGTGTGTTGTTTGCTTATTTTGATGAATCTATGGCTAGTAAAATAGTTTATAAACCATAGAGAAATTGGAATACAGTAGGGTTAACACCAATATAAATAAATAATGAGTTCATTACAGTACCTTGAAGTGGTGTTTTGTTTTCTTTCGCTAACGGAGCTTACGAGTTTTCTGTTAAGTTTTGTGTTGTGAAGTTTTCAAGTTTTGGGTAAGGATTCAATGGACTATGGAATAAGGAGTGGCAAGAGCCTAAGCTTGGGGATGACCGAGGCACCCCAAGGTAATATTCAAGGATAGCCAAGAGCCTAAGCTTGGGGATGCCCCGGAAGGCATCCCCTCTTTCGTCTACTTCCATCGGTAACTTTACTTGGAGCTATATTTTTATTCACCACATGATATGTGTTTTGCTTGGAGCATCAGTTTATTTTGTTAATATTTGCTTGATGTTATTTAGAACAATGTTTTGCATCTTTTATTTCAATAAAAGTGGCATTGATAGCCTTTACTATGCCTATGTTACAAGTATACATGTTGCTGTTTGAAAACAGAAAGTTTACCGCTGTTGCAATAATTCCCTAGAAAAGTCAGAATGTGATAAAATGTTGAAACCTTTTTCATATTAAGATATCATAAATTTAATACAGTGGGAATTTTCTTTCATAATTTTTGGAGTTAGGGAAGTATGGATGTTGCAGCATTCTTTACAGACTATCCTGTTTAGGCAGATTGCTGTTATGCTTGCATTGTTTGCATATGTTTGCTTCTTTAATGATTCTATTTGAGGATAGGACTATTAAATATGCAGAGTCATTTAGTATGCAATGTTGAATAATAATTTTAGTGATTTTCTACAGTAGAGTATGATAAGGTTTTTGCAATGGTTTATACTAACTTATCTCACGATTCCTTGTTGAGTTTTGTGTGGATGAAGTTTTTGAGATTTAGGGAGACCGTGTATGAGAGGAATTAAGGAGATACAAAAGCTCAAGCTTGGGGATGCCCAAGGCACCCCAAGATAATATTTCAAGAAGTCTCAAGCGTCTAAGCTTGGGGATGCCCCGGTTGGCATCCCACCTTTCTTCTTCAACAATTATCGGTTAGTATCAGTTGATCCTAAGTTTTTGCTTCTTCACATGATGTTTGCTATTCTTAGATGTCATTTTATTTTGCTTTGCTTGCTGTTTGAATAGAGTACCAATATCTGAAATTATTAAATGTTAGAGAGTCTTCACATAGTTGCATAATTATTCGACTACTCATTAATCTTCACTTATATCTTTCGGAGTAGTTTGTCATTTGCTCTAGTGCTTCACTTATATCTTTTAGAGCATGGTGGTAGTTTTATTTTGAAGAAATAGATGAACTCTCTTGCTTCACTTAGATTATTTTGAGAGTCTTAAATAGCATGGTAATTTGCTTAAAATCCTAATATGCTAGATATTGAAGAATAATAAAATTCTCTTATGAGTGTGTTGAATACTATAAGAAGTTTGATACTTGATAATTGTTTTGAGATATGAAGATGGTGATATTAGAGTCATGCTAGTTGAGTGGTTATGAATTTGAGAAATACTTGTGTTGAAGTTTGTGATTCCCGTATCATGCACGTATGTTGAATCATTATGTGATGAAGTCAGAGCATGATTTATTTATTGATTGCCTTCCTTTTGAGTGGCGGTCGGGGACGAGCGATGGTCTTTTCCTACCAAATCTATCCCCCTAGGAGCATGCGCGTAGTACTTTGTTTTGATAACTAATAGATTTTTGCAATAAGTATGTGAGTTCTTTATGACTAATGTTGAGTCCATGGATTATACGCACTCTCACCCTTCCACCATTGCTAGCCTCTCTAGTACCGCGCAACTTTCACCGGTACCATAAACCCACCATATACCTTCCTCAAAACAGCCACCATACCTACCTATTATGGCATTTCCATAGCCATTCCGAGATATATTGCCATGCAACTTTCCACCATTCCATTATTATGACATGCTTCATCATTATCATATTGCTTTGCATGATCATGTAGTTGACATCGTATTTGTGGCAAGGCCACCGTTCATAATTCTTTCATACATGTCACTCATGCATCATTGCACATCCCGGTACACCGCTAGAGGCATTCATATAGAGTCATATCTTGTCCTAAGTATCGATTTGTAATTCTTGAGTTGTAAGAAAATAAAAGTGTGATGATCATCATTATTAGAGCATTGTCCCAGTGAGGAAAGGATGATGGAGACCATGATTCCCCCACAAGTCGGGATGAGACTCTCGACGAAAAAAAGAAAGGCCATAAAAAAAGGAGAAGGCCCAAAAAAAGGAGAAAGGCCATATAAAAAAAGAGAAGGCCCAAAAAATGAGAGAAAAAGAGAGAAGGGACAATGCTACTATCCTTTTACCACACTTGTGCTTCAAAGTAGCACCATGATCTTCATGATAGAGAGTCTCCTATGTTGTCACTTTCATATATTAGTGGGAATTTTACATTATAGAACTTGGCTTGTATATTCCAATGATGGGCTTCCTCAAATTGCCCTAGGTCTTCGTGAGCAAGCGGGTTGGATGCACACCCACTAGTTTCTTTTGTTGAGCTTTCATATACTTATAGCTCTAGTGCATCCGTTGCATGGCAATCCCTACTCACTCACATTGATATCTATTGATGGGCCTCTCCGTAGCCCGTTGATACGCCTAGTCGATGTGAGACTATCTTCTCCCTTTTTTTCTTCTCCACAACCACCATTCTATTCCACCTATAGTGCTATGTCCATGGCTCACGCTCATGTATTGCGTGAAGATTGAAAAAGTTTGAGAACATTAAAAGTATGAAACAATTTCTTGGCTTTTCATCGGGGTTGTGCATGATTTAAATATGTTGTGTGGGGAAGATGGAGCATAGCCAGACTATATGATTTTGTAGGGATAACTTTATTTGGCCATGTTATTTTGAAGAGACATAATTGCTTAGTTAGTATGCTTGAAGTATTATTATTTTTATGTCAATATTAAACTTTTGTCTTGAATCTTCTGGATCTGAATATTCATATCACAAGTAAGAAGAATTACATTGAAATTATGCCAACTAGCATTCCACATCAAAAATTATCTTTTTACCATTTACCTACTCGAGGACGAGCAGGAATTAAGCTTGGGGATACTTGATACGTCTCCAACGTATCTATAATTTTTGATTGCTCCATGCTATATTATCTACTGTTTTGGGCAATATTGGGCTTTATTTTCCACTTTATATTATTTTTGGGACTAACCTATTAATCGGAGGCCCAGCCCAGATTTGCTGTTTTATGCCTATTTCAGTGTTTTGAAGAAAAGGAATATCAGACGGAGTCGAAACAGAACGAAATCAACTAGAGAAGTTATTTTTGGAACGAAAGCCACCCGATGGACTTGGACCCCACGTCAAGGAAGGAAGGAGGAGCTCACGAGGGTAGGGGCGCGCCCACCCCCCTGGGGCGCGCCCCCTGCCTCGTGGGGCCCTCGTGGCTCCCATGACGTGCTTCTTCTACCTATATAACTCCATATACCCTAAAACTTCGAGAACAGAGAATAGATCGGGAGTTCCGCCGCCAGAAGCCTCTGTAGCCACCAAAAACCAATCTAGACCCGTTTCGGCACCCTGCCGGAGGGGGCAATCCTTCCCCGGTGGCCATCTTCATCATCCCGGTGCTCTTCATGACGAGGAGGGAGTAGTTCTCCCTCGGGGCTGAGGGTATGTACCAGTAGCTATGTGTTTGATCTCTCTCTCTCTCGTGTTCTTGATTTGGCACGATCTTGATGTATCGCGAGCTTTGCTATTATAGTTGGATCTTATATTTCTCCTCCCCCTCTTCTCTCTTGTAATGAATTGAGTTTCCCCTTTGAAGTAATCTTATCGGATTGAGTCTTTAAAGATTTGAGAACACTTGATGTATGTCTTGCCATGGATATCTGTGGTGACAATGGGATATCACGTGATTCACTTGATGTATGTTTTGGTGATCAACTTGCGGGTTCCGCCCATGAACCTATGCATAGGGGTTGGCACATGTTTTCGCCGTGATTCTCCGGTAGGAA
Source organism: Triticum urartu (assembly GCF_056163025.1). Lineage (NCBI taxonomy): Eukaryota > Viridiplantae > Streptophyta > Magnoliopsida > Poales > Poaceae > Triticum > Triticum urartu. The sequence goes on from NC_141879.1 coordinate 632,013,357, forward strand.
CTTTGGGGCACTCTTTGAGTTCCTTTGTGTTGGTTGAATAGATGAATCTGAGATTGTGTGACGCATATCGTATAATCATACCCACAGATACTTGAGGTGACATTGGAGTATCTAGGTGACATTAGGGTTTTGGTTGATTTGTGTCTTAAGGTGTTATTCTAGTACGAACTCTAGGGCTGTTTGTGACACTTATAGGGATAGCCCAACGGATTGATTGGAAAGAATAACTTTGAGGTGGTTTCGTACCCTACCATAATCTCTTCGTTCGTTCTCCGCTATTAGTGACTTTGGAGTGACTCTTTGTTGCATGTTGAGGGATAGTTATATGATCCAATTATGTTATTATTGTTGAGGGAACTTACACTAGCGAAAGTATGAACCCTATGCCTTATTTCCACACATTGCAATACTGTTTACGCTCACTTCTATCATTCGTTACCTTGCTGTTTTTATATTTTCAGATTACAAAAACTATTATCTACCATCCATATACCACTTGTATCACCATCTCTTCGCCGAACTAGTGCACCTATACAATTTACCATTGTATTGGGTGTGTTGGGGACACAAGAGACTCTTTGTTATTTGGTTGCAGGGTTGCTTGAGAGAGACCATCTTCATCCTACGCCTCCTACGGATTGATAAACCTTAGGTCATCCACTTGAGGGAAATTTGCTACTGTCCTACAAACCTCTGCACTTGGAGGCCCAACAACGTCTACAAGAAGGTTGTGTAGTAGACATCAACTGTGCATGACCACAGTACATCGGTAGATGCACATGGTGCTGGTGCGTCCACTGTCCCGTGCAACTCATTAGCTATTGTTAATATTAATCAATGCCACCGTTTGAGAAATGCTACTGTCTTCCTTTCTTTCCCATTTAGATAAGGTAGATGCTTCTTTTTGTTGGCTTCTGTGTCATCCACCGTTATTGACCACTAATTGTTTCCTTTGCACCTCTGTGTAAACAGGGTTATCTGCTTCACCTCGTTGCCATTGTGACCTTTTGTTGCACTGCAGAAAACACTTTTGTTTTAAGAGTGTTTTGTGCAGTTCAACCAAAATGTCACACCGAAAACATTGCTTGATTGCTTGATCTTAGTGGAACTGCACAAGAGGAGATCTTACTTCCTATCCGTTAAGGCGAATTTGGTTCAGATCTTCTTCTTGTGAGTTGTTTGAATTCCGCATCATGAGAGGTCAGTACTAGCCTTCTTTCACATGATTCTACAGTGTGCATTCATATGTTGTGCTACTTGTACGATAATGTTGCTTGATTTTAGTGAACTGCACAAATGGAGACAAGACTTCCAATCTGTATGTGCACCGTAATATCCCATTGAGGTAAGATAAGGATATTTCACAACTGTTGGCCTGTATTTTGCCATTTTCATCAGAAAATTAAGTTTAGTACTATAATTGTGCTCCCTAATTGACATGCCAAATCTTACATTGAAGGCGAAGCTTTTTTGTTATTGAACCAAGTGATGAAGGGGAAGAACAAGGGGAAGAAAAACAAAAATCAACTCCCGGTGCTGTAATGAAGCACTAGAACTGTGATGACACAAGTAATGATATAGTTTTGCATCTTAATTTATTGCTATGGCTGGAACGAGCAATTGTTTTGCCACTGATTTGATGCCACTCTTAATGTAATATGTAATTATCTCTACTTGTGCAAACAGGGATCTTCTTTGAAGATACCATATATTTTAGTGGAACTGCACAAGAAGATGTTGGAACCATTAAACTAATCGAGGAGTATATAGTAAGCATGGCCACCACCGTAGATAGCAACAGATGGTTCCGGAGAATTGCTTCATCTGTATACTCTACACAATAAGCCTCCTGACAAAGGTTGGTACTCGCCCACTGATTTCATCCATATGATTGAGCTTTGTCATCTCTATTGGTGTTGTGCTACTGTTTAGATACTGTCATGAAAAAGTGGTATTGTCCTTGAGAAGTGCTTCATATGTGGTGTTTTAAATATTTCCTTTCCTTTTTTTCGAGCAAACAGTGATGCTAGCATTTAGTAGTCCTCTTATCTTTGCACAACAGGATCATCTTCCTCTGAAGAAGAATATGGAGTACGTGAAGTGACTAGTTTCGATTATGCCAGGAAGAAGAAGCCTTGTCTATCTTATCATCAGAAGGAGCAGTTGAACGATAGTTACATTACTCCCCACAAGACCAAACTAACTTCAGCTCAGAAGGACTGACAAAATCTCCATTTTTTTGCTGTGATGCGCGAGTACAATGTTGTTCTAGGATTATTTCTGGTGAGTTCCATTTTTCTAAAAGTGTGCTCTACATGGACCATGTATGTGCCTGTTGAAACTGTCAATTCATAGTACAGTTTGCTCTATACTAATCACTTTTTTGTATTTGTGCAAATAGGGGTGCTCAGCTTGATTTCAATGGGAACTGCACAAAATGTTCATGAATACATCGAATCATTCATTTCCACCACAAGAAAGGAGGTGCCGATAAGTTCAAGGCGTTGCAACATATAAGGGCGAAATCATACAAGCTACGCGCGAATTTAGTTGATTTTGGTGGAACTTCACAAAAAGAACAGCTGGTTTATTTAGCACGAGGTGCCATGTCAATGTCCAAACTGATGGCAAACCCTGCCCATTCCACAATCGTAGGCATTTGATATTTTGGAATGGGACAACCTTGTCAAATTTTGCTCATTGATTTTAGCAAGACATGCGTTTGATATTTTCGAATGGGACGCCCTTTGCTGTCAGCAGCGTCAATCAATTTTTTCTTTAATCTTTAGTTGTGAAATAAATATTGCCTCTGACATGTGAGTCGCTGAGATGCATAATCATCGATTGTTTTGAATGTTCTCTATGAATTGTCAGGCCTGTGTGTTTGATTGCAATGTACAGAAACACTAAAAAGCTGCTCAAACTCTTTGTACTCCTTCTGTTCCTTTTTACTTCGCACATTGTGAAAGTGCATACTTTTTTGTATAAGATAGGTCAAAGTACAGATACTTTGACTGCAGACAAAACTTGTATGCAGACTAGAAAGGACCGGAGGGAGTACATGTGAAACTGCTGCAAACGAGGTGATCACCCTGGGAATAATGCTAGTACGTATTGTTTTGCATGTTCATCCAATGCCAGTGATACATGAATTCGAACTAATCGAAATAAATTCATTCATACACGGTCGGATTTCATATAAACATGCCAGATTTCATTACATTTCATACATTCTTCAACTAAAGAGGGATGCGTTGGAGGTATAATTAATTAACCGAAGCTACCCACCTGTGCCCCGCTGAGCCGAACAGAAGCTTCAGTGACTTAACTGCAGGTGCAGTTGCATAACTGACATGTGGCCTGTTGGGCCCACGTGTCAGTCAGCCAGCTGCACCAGCAGTTAAGTAGAAGCAGCATTATTCTCCAGCAGAACTCCCCGACTCCACGTCGCCGCCAAGAAGCTAACCGTCCGTCAATGGTTAACCCGCCTAGCTTGGCTTCAACAGGAGGGTAGCAGCGGTGGCCTTACTTGGACCCGAGCGGCGGCGACCTACCGTGTTCTACTCTTCCTCGTTTTCTGTGTGGCGCGGCCTCGTTGGCAGCAGGGCGGGGCCTCAGCGGAGCCGACGATGTCCTCTGTCTCATTGCCGGCGGGCGGCGCCTCAGCGGAGCGGTGGAAATCCTCCCCCGCGTTGCCGGCAAGGTGGGGCCTCGGCTGAGCCAGCAATGTCCTCTGCCTCATTGTTGGCGGGGCGGGGCCTCGGCGGAGCCGGCGGTGTCCTCTGCCTCGTTGTTGGCAGTGCGGGGCCTCGGCGGAGCAGGGCCTCATCGACGCTAGCGGAGCGGGGACTCCTGGAGCCGGCATTGTCCTCTGCCTCGTCCTCGGTCTCTCCAAACAGCGCCTCGCCCGCTTCATCGCCCTCTTTGCTAGCCTCTTTGTAGGCGGCCGCAGCCTCCGCCACCTGCATGCGGTACCGCCAGCGCTCGAGGCGGCCCTTGCGGGCGGAGCGGTATGAGTCAAGCAGCGCCTCCTGCTCCGCCCGCTCTGCGACGATCTGCTCCTCCGCCTGCAGGTGCTCCTAGACGAGATGGTGGTTGTAGGCGGCGTCGGCTTGTGCCTCCCGGAACTGCTCCTGACGCATCTACCTCACACTGTCCATGTATTGGGCACGGGCCTCGCCGATGGTCATGGTGCAATGCACCGGCGAGGATGGCGCGGAGGAGGGGGTTGGTGCCGGATCGTCGACTACCATGTTCTCTAGTGGGACGTCGTCATCCTCCGGCTGCCTGCCGGCCAGCAGGTCGGCAGCAATGGCTGCCATCTCCTTGTGGTCCGTCGTCCGCCCGTCCCGAAGAGCGCTGGACCGTGAGGAAGCCATGGTGGGCAGTAGTGGTGTGGACAGGAGAAAGGGAACGGATGCGGATGACTGCGGCTATGGCCGGCGCAGCAGTTTATATAGCAATGTGTGACGCCCCCGATTCAATCGTACACTAATCATACACGCAAACATGTACGATCAAGATCAGGGACTCACGGGAAGATATCACAACACAACTCTACAAATAAAATAAGTCATACAAGCATCATATTACAAGCCAGGGGCCTCGAGGGCTCGAATACAAGAGCTCGATCATAGATGAGTCAGCGGAAGCAACAATATCTAAGTACAGACTTAAGTTAAACAAGTTTGCCTTAAGAAGGCTAGCACAAACTGGGATACAGATCGAAAGAGACGCATGCCTCCTGCCTGGAATCCTCCTAAACTACTCCTGGTCGTCGTCAGCGAGCTGCATGTAGTAGTAGGCACCTCCCGAGTAGTAGTAGTCGTCATCGACGGTGGCATCTGGCTCCTGGGCTCCAACGTCTGGTCGCAGCAATCGGGTATAGGAAGGGGGGAAAGGGGGAACAAGGCAACCGTGAGTACTCATCCAAAGTACTCGCAAGCAAGGAGCTACACTACATGTGTATGCATTGGTATCAAATGGAAAAGGGGTATCATATGTGGACTGAACTGCAGAATGCCGGAATAAGAGGGGGATAACTAGTCCTGTCGAAGACTACGCTTCTGGCCACCTCCATCTTGCAGCAGGAGAAGAGAGTAGATGGTAAGTTCACCAAGTAGCATCACATAGCATAATCCTAACCGATGATCCTCCCCTCGTCGCCCTGTGAGAGAGCGATCACCGATTGTATCTGGCACTTGGAAGGGTGTGTTTTATTAAGTATCCGGTTCTAGTTGTCATAAGGTCAAGGTGCAACTCCAAGTCGTCCTGTTACCGAAGATCACGGCTATTCGAATAGATTAACTTCCCTGTAGGGGTGCACCACATTTCCCAACACGCTCGATCCCCTTTGTCCGGACACACTTTTCTGGGTCATGCTCGGCCTCGGAAGATCAACACGTCGCAGCCCTACCTAGGCACAATAAAGAGGTCAGCACGCTGGTCTAAATCCTATGGCGCAGGGGTCTGGGCCCATCACCCATTGCACACATGCATGTTGTGTGGGCGGCCGGAGAACAGACCTAGCAACCTCCATTACAAAGGAAGTTGTGTTACGCGGTCCAACCCGACGCGCGCCGCTCAGTCACTGACGTCATGAAGGCTTCACCTGATACCACGACGTCGAGTGCCCATAAATGTCCCCGCATAGATGGTTAGCGCGTATAGGCCAATAGCCAGACTCAGATCAAATACCAAGATCTCGTTAAGCATGTTATTTTGAAACAACCACGGACGCCGACCAGGGCCAGGCCCACCTCTCTCCTAGGTGGTCTCAACCTGCCCTATCGCTCCGCCACAAAGTAACAGTCGGGGGCCTTCGGGAACTCAAGCCCACCTCTACCGGGATGGAGCCACCTGCCCCTTCAGCCCCCAACATCGGAATCACTCGCGGGTACTCCTACGAGCCGACCCGACTTTAATCACCACAAGTATCATATATAATATATAAGTATATACCCGTGACCACCTCCCAAGTGATCATGGCCCAATAGTATAGCATGGCAGACAGACAAGAATGTAGGGCCACTGATGATAATCTAGCATCCTATACTAAGCATTTACGATTGCATGTAAGGTATCAACAGTAGTAGCAAGGACAGGCTATGCATCAGGATAGGATTAATGGAAACCAGTAACATGTTACACTACTCTAATGCAAGTAGTAGAGAGTAGAGTAGGCGATATCTGGTGATCAAGGGGAGGGGGGCTTGCCTGGTTGCTCTGGCAAGAGAGAGGGGTCGTCAACACCGTAGTCGTACTGGGTAGCAGCGGCGTCGGTATCGGTGTCTAGCGAGAGAAGAGGGGGAAGAAACAATAAATATAATGCAAACAAACGCATGAAGATGCATGACATGACAAGGCGTGATGCTAGGTGTGCCCTAACGCGGTACGAGGTGGTACCGGTGAAGGGGGAAAACATTCGGGAAATTATCCCTGGTGTTTCACGTTTTCAGACAGATTAACCGGAGGGGAAAAGTTGCGTGTTTGCTATGCTAGGGATGTGTGGCGGACGAACGGGCTGCGAATCTGGATTCGTCTCGTCGTTCTGAGCAACTTTCATGTACAAAGTTTTCCCATCCGAGCTACGGTTTATTTTATATTAATTTGGAAAGATTTAAATCAGTTTTAGAATTTATTTAATTCAACATTATCCAGAACAGTGTTTGCTGACGTCAGCATGACGTCAGCACGACATCGGCAGTGAACATAGGTGTTGACTGGTCAAACTGACGTGTGGGCCCAGTGGGACCCACCTGTCATACTCTGTTTGGTTAATTAGGGTTTAGTTAATTGATTAGGTTAATCTAATCAAGATTAATTAGTTTAATTAATTCTTTAATTAATTAATTAAGATTAATTAATTAATTAATTAAGATTAATTAATTATTAATTTTATTTATTATTATTATTAATCCTTTTTTCTTAAAAAATGTTCTGGGGCCGTGGGGCCCCACTATCATAGTCCATAGGGCCTATCGGGCGCGCGGGCGTGCGGGCTCTAGCGGGCGCCCAGGCGTTAACGAGCGCCGGAGGCGGGCGCAGCCCGGCTGGCCCCGGGCACTGGCCGAAGCGGAGGAGAGCGTCGGTGAGGCTGTGAAGAAGCTGATGCGCGCGGGAGGGGGAGCGGTAGGCGGCGGAGGCAGCGGCGGTGGGAGTAACGGATCGGTGCAGGGTGGCAGCAGCCGCGAGCGGGCTCCGGAGTGCGTGCGGCGAGGGGCGCAGGTCACAACCATGGCGACATGGTGCGCTCGTGCGGGGCGGCATGGTTGGCGCGTGCAGCGGCAAGGCGACGAGCGAGCCGGCGCGGTGGTGCTCACGCGGGGACAGAAGGAAGAGGGATCCAGCGCGGGATGAGGAGACGCGGCGCGACGTGCGTGCAATGCGTGCAGAGAGCACGGTAAGAGTGAGGCTCAGATGGGCACGACAGCGGATCTGCCAGGGAGGAAGAGGGGAAGGGAAGGGGGGCTCACAGAGCCCTGTAGTTGAGCGAGGCGTGCTCGAGGAGGAGGACGAGGAGGCGACGACGACGGTGGGCGGCTCCGGCGAAGAAGTGGCCACACGAGGCGGTGACGGTGTGCGGTGGTGGCGTGCGTGGACGGCGTCCGGCGAGGAGGAGGGCGAGGACGAACGATGAAGACGGGGAGGCGGCACCGACGACGGCGGGTGGTGGTGGAGCGGCTCCATCGGGGGTTCCAGACGGCGGCGGCGGCGAACGCCTGCGATCCCGAAGAGGGGGAGTGGAATAAGTGGGGCGACTGGGGGGTGGTTTGCCCCGATCTAGAAATCGAGGGGGGGAGTGGGGGAGCGAGAGAGAGAGAGAGTGGGGGTCGGGGTAGTGGGGGAGAGGGGCTAGGGTTGCTGGCGCCCGGCGGGGTGTAGTAGCAGGCGCGGTTGGGCCAGCCTGGCGGCCTAGTAGCCTGCCGGGCGGTGGCCCAGCTAGGGGGGTCCTTTTACTTTGTTTTGTTTTTGTTTTAATCATGTGTAGTCTTTTTTTCTCCTTACTGTTTTATTTATAGTTCCATCTTATCTGAGTTTTATAAAAACATAAAAGTTGTACCAAAATCAGTATTACTAATTATACCTCTGTCACCAAAGTTTAAACCCCTAGATGAAATAGTTTAACATTTTATTAATTATAAATCCATTTAGACATTTGTTCTTGCTAACGTTTTAATCATCTAAGAGTATTTAAACATTTTATAAAAGTGTAGTTCCTCCACCGTAGTTACTTCTGCATCATTGGGCAACACATGAACATTTTAGTTTTAAAGTTTGAAACGTTTAATGTTTGCCTTTTATTCAATTTTGAATTTGAATTGGTTTTTGAACTAACGCGAGATTATCAACCGTAACTGCGGTGACGTGGCATCATTAACGGGGATTACTGTAGCCTAATTATCCGGGCGTCACACAATGGTGGGCGGGCGGAGGGACAGACGTGTGGCGCCGGAGTAGCCGCCTCGGCAACCGCGTATCATTAATGTGGGCGGCAGATGGACGGACGAACGGCACTTGTGTCGTTTGAAGGCGGAGCAATCGCCTGCACCGAGAAGCGGGGCGGGTGGCGCTGACTGTTTCGAGCGGAAAGCGCGCGCGGGCGAGGAGATGACTTTACTTGGAGAGGATGACAATGGGGACCCACCAGGTCCATAGCCTCACGTACGCAAGTGCCTCCTTATTTTATATATATATATGTATAAAACTATACTCCCTCCGTCTAGGTGAATAAGTCGTATTAGAAGGTGCATCACGACCGAGGTGCAAGCAGATTGGTGGAAAATAAGAATATTTCTCTCTTCTAAACACAACATTTAATCACAGCAATTAAGAGGATGCCTTATTAGCTACCCATGCAGGCCATCGTAATTCATAGCATGCAAAGCGCTTTTATTTCTTGCCTAATAACCGCATGGACGTGTTGCATGCATTGGTCCTTGCCCGAGCAAAAAAAGGGAGGAAAGGGGTTTCCACGGTAGACAATGAGGCAGAGGTGGAAGCGCTCGCTGGAGTAATTTATTTTGCTTCCTCCTGGTTTCCTGACATCACGGTCCCACACCATTGTCAACCTATATAGTAGTCAATAAACGAGAGAATTGCACAAGAAGCGGCCGACAGCTGGGACCAAGCAGCTCGAGCAGTATTTGTGTTTTTGAGGTGTGAGCACTGCAGAGTTTTTCGATGTTTAGCCCAGATATTAATTTTTCTCCTCTGAAAAACAACGAAAACATCACTGCAGGTATTAACTGGGCGGGTTGTGGCCCGTCTAGCCCAGCCCAGATATTATTTTTTTCAAGCTGAAAATGGCTAGCCCAGCTATATTTTTTTAGGAATACCCAGGTAAGGTCAAGTTGTTATTCTCTGCCCCGCTGGGCTGCAAATCTTTCCTAGGAGGGATGCATTAGGCTTAATAAGAAAATGGGTTTAAGAAATAATAAATGGGATGTAATTATGAAAACTGGGCAGTAACTATAAAAAAATGCACCAAACACGTGATTACTTTATAAAATATTATTGTTGCGAACGCAATGTTTCGTTGGATTTTTACATAATATAAATTTATATTGAAATTGTATTTAATCTGACTAGAAATTTCAGAATAAAAATATTTCGGATCCCATCAAAATATGGGAGATTTTATTGAATTCTGTTTTGAACGGTTGGTTGAAATGGGCTGTACTTTTAACAAACTGTAAATGAGCTGTAGTAAATTCCATTAGAATTCAAAAATGGGCTACACATTCTTACAAATCTTAAATGGACTATAAGTTCTCTGCCACACACTTCTGGCCTTACTAAGTTGACACGTCCCCTAAAAAACAGAGTTGACGCGTATACAAGGCTTTGTCAACTTATAGTCAACACACGGTTCTAGCAGCAGTGGCCGTTGGATGTCCATCCAACGGATGCCGTGCTTCTTCTTCAATCTCGAATATTCTATCTTCACCCGCTCAAAAAATGATTCCTCCCCCTGACATCTGGGGCGCACCGTTTCAGAAGCTGACCTGTGGGCCTACTAAATTGACGTACAAAGGGCTTTGTCAACTTAGTAAATAATTCTAGCTGCAGTGACCGTACGATGTCCATCCAACGGCCGTAGTGCTTCTTCAACCTCTGGTCTTCTTGCTCCAGCCGCCCAAAGCAGCGCCGGTCGTGCCGCCTGCTCCTGCCTCCCGTGGCCGGCTGTGCTGCCACGGAGGCCTCACCGCCCCCTACTATTCCCACCGCTGGCCAGGCCCTGCGGCGACGGCAGCCTCACACCGCAGCCGAACGAGTGAACCCTCATACTCCTCCCCGCGGGGCATCCACTAGCGCGTCTTCACCGGCTCCGCGCCGTCCCCTTCCTAGGCCTGGCCGTCGTCCACCGCCCTGGTGCTCTCGGCACGGCGTGGTCAACGTGGTCAAGGAACGACTTCCATCGGACGTGGACTGTACGTGGAGAGGCTGACAGCTGGATCCACGGCGGAAGATGGAAGTGCCTCCTTATTACACGGAAAATAATGATTCCTCCACCTGA